>NC_059473.1:3031002-3331002 GCF_018139145.2 Gymnogyps californianus | reverse complement strand
TCCTAAGTGCCTGAGAGATAATGCATACTAGAGAACATAGAAATAGGACCTCACCTTGAAACACATAATTTTACTTAATATCATCTTTTTCAAAGCATAGAATACACCACACGTAAATGTAAAAAAATCAAAGTGACACTGAAATAGGTGTACAATTCCTCAGTCTTATAGTCTTTTTGTTTTCAAATTTAACAGTTAATTTTTTACATCAGTCATTTGAGCAGATGATAAGTGGGAAGGGATTTTAGTCATAAAAACTATCATTTGTAAAGGCCTCATTTAAATATGCCTTAATTAGCATTTTCATAACTGAGTTATCAGGTTTCCATTAAACTCTGAAATTCTCACTTCTGTTCCCACTGGACAGATGTCCACATTGCAAAAATAAAAACTGTACAAAATCTTACAACACTATAGTTGGCAGTAGCTGGAAAACAGTCTGAGAAGAGAGAATGAACGGAAAGAGCCAATCTTTTACCACCATTTTCTGCATTGAATCCAATCATTAAGACGGTGTGAGAAAGTTTGTACTATTGGTAAATATATTTTCTTGAGCTAGCAAAAGACAGGACTCCTGTCCTTTTTTGAAGTCAATCTGATATCTTTGATATCTACAATAAAGAAAAGGAAATAAACAGAAACTCTAAAAAGTTACATAATTTCTTAAACTTTTTTTCCTCCAGATTATGTCACATTTAAGAAATGAAGATGACATTCCTGGGCAGTCTTGGAACGATACAGATCTGGCACGCCTTATGGAACTGCTCTTTCCCAAGACAGAAAAGTACTGAACTTTCTTCCTTCACTGGAACTAAAATGTTTAGAAAAAATTCCAAAAACGTAAAATCCAAGCACTTCCTAGTCCAAAATGCAAAAGGAATAATCTACAGTCAACCTAAAAGCAAAAGCCTAAATACACATAACAATACTTAACAATTATATAAACAACCTTTTTCTTCTTTAGAGCTACAGTACAGAGAATAATCAGCTGTAATCATTGCTTTTGAAAATGCAAGATTGATACTGCACAAAATACTTAAAAAAAAATACAAGAAGCCCTCAAAATACATTTTCTCCATTCAACAAAGAAAAAATATCAAGCCAAGTCAGGACATTGCAGTATTATTTTCAGCAATCATGATAAGTCAATTTTGGCTTAAACCGTGATTGTTATAAACACTCACAAAACATATTATTTACCAGATGGCAATCTTACTCAAGCAAATACATCAAACTTATGTTTCATTATTATCAAATAAGGATGAACTTGCCACTGGGATAACCTCCAGTAGCTAAACAAACACTCCTCTGTAAAAGGAACACTATGGTTTCTGTTCTTTGAGAAGCATGCGGTGTAATGCACTTCACTGGTACCTTTTACTCCAGTGCCAAAACTTGTTCTTTTTTAACATAAATATCTTAGTTTCCTTATAAAGTTAAATACTTCACAAATGGAGGAAAGAGCAGCAGAAAATAGCAGATGTTGTTTTGTAAGTGTACTTCGGATCAAATTTGACTCTCAGCTGTAATGTTGTGACCCGGCTGAAGTAAGCAGCAGGGCTGCAGAGGTTTTAATGAAAATGCAATGTTGCCTTCAGCCATAACACAGTATAGAAGAGGTAAGCGCTAAGACACTATGGACTGAATTAATTATGTACATTGAGGCATATACAGACATATTTATGGGTTGGCTACAGCGTAGTGAACTGTGCCTGACTGAAAACACTTGGCTGCTAATGCTGACTCTGCCATTGATTTGCTCTGTGACCTGAGGCAATTCACTAAAGCCAAAATCTTCAACCTTAGGCACCTTATTCATATTTAAAACCTTAAACAGTGACCTGATTTCCAAGGTGTTGAACATATACCACCCCCACTGAAGTTACAGGTAACTATATACGTATTAATATAGCAATCTAAATTTAGGTTTCTTTTTTAAAAATTCGGCCATGACCACTCTTGTCTGAACCAACAACGTTCACCAATGAATCCAATTTACTAGTGCTTCAGAAGAGAAAAAACTCATGTCAAGAAATGCAGAGAGATAACAGAAAAGGCAAAGGGTCTGCATTTCTTGTTACAGAATATATATACCTGTGTGCGTACACACATAGCTATATAAATAAATATATATGTATATACATCTGTATATATGAAGACAGGCTTAAGGAAACTATTTTTTCTTTTAAAAAGTAGATTATTGGTTAAAAAATAATTAAGAAAAAGGAAACAAAATAGACGATTAGATGCTTGTTGTACTATAGAACACATTAAATGCCACGAGCAAAGCATATTCCTCTAGTCAGACATTTTACATGCTGTGCTGATAACTACAACATTTCATGCCTGACCATTGTCAGTATTGATATAGTGTGCTGCAAAGCTTTATCATTAGGTGTAGGAAAACCTGAGAAAACTGAAGAAGTCACACATGCATTAGTGGATTGCAGTGAGCTACTTAGCTTGGAATCAGGCCTGTGCTGAAATCCAAGCACTGGACTACATTTGACTCAAAAAAGTCAATACTAGAACTCCCACTGACTTCACTGGTAACAAAAAACCCCAAATCATCCTGGTGTTTCTGCCAAGCAATGAGTAAGAGTGATTCTACAGGGGCAACAACGTACGAAACAGGTTTTCTTCTGTTTTTCAAGTACTAAACTCTACAGAGGAAACAATGTCCACTCTCTTGGTTTTTATAAAGCACCTACCATTTATAATACAGCAATAAGTTACTGTTAGCCTGCAGTTAGTTTCTGCAAAAAAATACCTATTTTGAGGAAATTATGAGAAATAGGAGATAACATTCAACAGAACATTTAGGACAGAGAAAAGTGCAGTGAAAATCCTACTGGGAGTCACAAGGAGGATACAGCAATGCTGTAGCTTGCCTTCTTTTTCTCTTGAATTTCTTCCAAGACTCTTTTAGTATCTGATTAATAACAGGGATGAAGACAAAAACAGGAGGCAGTGACTTAACTCTCTTCCCAGCTGGATGAAATTCTTTTAGCAAATTATTACCTCTGGGCTCCATGTTGCCCCTTTTTGCAGCATGACATGGAAGTCAGGAATGTCTTCTCAGGGAGCTATAGCTCACATGCTGGGAAGCAGAGTATAGAAGATGTCTTAACAAGGAGGTGGACATGAGTTTCCCTACAAGTCCTAGGGACAGGCCAGCTCAGGGGAACATGCCACACCTCCTCCACAGCGCATCAAACAAACCTCTCGCTTTCCTTTGGGCCCCTGTCTTTCTCCTATGAGCATTACCATGCATGCATAAACCAGGCTGTAGATGAAATGTGTATTTTAAGATCAATTAATTCTTATCTTCTATCATGTGTTTTAAAAGGGCGTTTTACCATAGTCCCATACTTAATGCAGAAATATCATCAAGTAATGAAGACTCCAGTTCAAGGATTCCATGCTTCTAATAACATTTATCAAGCAGCTATCCAGACACCTTGGCTTCCATTTCAAGATGTACCAGTGCCTCTTGAGAGAGTAGGCAATCACGGAGTTATAAAGACACCCTAAGGACATTGTCTAAAATAGTCATTACATATAATTTTTAATCCAAGTATTCACAGTTATAAGTTTAATAGGCATTAAAGAAAAAGTAAAAATGAAATATTTTTACTCCTACAGAGAATTAAAATGTGAACTCCTCGTTTCGTCTTATTTCCATTTCTCCCTCCCCTTTAGACTCAGTCCTGAAGACATAGTACTAGAGTCCTAGTCAGGTGTGAAAATTAACTTCATATCAGTGTTTCCAGCAGACCTCTGGGAACCTACCACCAGTTTCCATCCACTTTGCACAGTGTTTCCAAATAACAAGCAGAAGTACCTATGGCAAAAAAAAATTACTGAATCTTTAAAAGGAAGGACAACATGATAGTCTGATGTCTGCTCTGCCATACAGTCGGTAGTCTCCTGAAGCATGTGGGATTGTGCAGTGGGACTTTGTATACGCTAAGCAGTGGGACTTCGTATACGCTAAGCAGTGGGACTATATATACACACTATACTAAGCAAGTGGGACAGTGTCTATCTCTTTCTGGTGGAAAGGCAAAATAGCAAGGCCATCATCTTAGTTCAGTCTCTCTAATGTTATCCTGTCACCTTTAAGCACTTTCCATGGCTTAGATGTACTCCTGAATGAACTGTATCTTTAAAATCTAAATATTCATTTGAGCGCTGAAACTGTCATCACATCACTATTCAAACTCCGTTGTGAAATGAACTCACAACTTTGATTTCTCTATGTTATGCTCATCTTTGATTAGGAGTTGCTCATGCTGAAGATATGCTCAGCAAGAAAAATTAACTCAAGTGACTTGCATTATTTATCAGCACTAATTCGGACATACAGTAATCATATGCCGTAAGTGGCACCACTACAGAGAAAACAAAATTAAAAATAAGACTTTCCTTCTCAGAAGAAAAAAGTTTACCTTGTGTTGTCACCTATGTACAATATTTACCTTCTGCAACCAGTTTGTATCAACTTCTATGACACAGAATAAGACTGATTTCAATAGAGCTATAGCTACTTAGTGTGTGTATATGTCAAAGGAGTATCACACCTTAAGTTTCGGGGCAGCTTCCACTATCTTCAATGACAGAGAAAGCAGATTTAACACAAATAACCTTGTGGCCCGTGTTAAATTTCAAAGGGCTTTATTTTCCTTTAATTTCATGAATTACTGTAGAGATACATATTCACGTCATCTACCTTAAGCAGGAGTAGGCCTCCTATGTAATCAATAAAAATAAGTAGGGTCCCAGCTGGGCACCCTAAAGACTCCTGTGGATGCTCTATTGACTTTTATAAACAGCTCAGATCCTGACTTTACATACTTAAGTTAGTTGCCTTAAATGAGACAGTGTGAACAAGCCGTATTGTGCAGGAATCTTCTCCAGTAATTTACAAACTCTCCAAAAATGCTCAGTTCTTTTAAGATTTTAAAAAAGCAACTTTGTTATCACAATGTAATAAATAATTAATGGTCACGGAAAGTCTCTCAGTAGCAGCATTTACATATTTCACACAAGATGCAGCACCAACAATAGAAATATCACATACTAATTTACAATGGCCCTTTGCCATTTTGTAGCTGGAGTTCAGTGGGAAACAGTGCAAAACACATTAAAATAAAAGACCAGATTGACAAGTTAGAGTCAAAACAATCTTATTCTGACAAACACAGGAGTATGTGATTTTTTTTATTTTTAAATTTTGAACTGATGTGAGAGTCAAGGTCATATAGGGCAATGTGGACAAACTCTCACTGATATCCCTACAAGTTAACAGCATGTAAACAGCAAAGATTTAGAAGATTATTAAAGACCACTAGAAAAAAAAACCCACCAAACTGTATTTTTGTCTTTGAGAATTTTACGCAGTGGGACAGTAACATTAACTACTCAAAATTTAGTAGCATGAAAATCAAAAATATATGTATTCTAATGCCAGAATGCAGGTGGCAGCTTAATCAACCATATGCGTATTAACAGATTTCACTGTCAAGATTATGAACATTTAAAGGCATTTGCAACCCCTAACATCCACTGCTTCACGCAACATTTCAAGATAAAGAGCTGGACTCCTGTCACCATGGCGTACAGACTGGCTAGTCTCACAGTAGAATGGAGCCTGCCTTTAAGTACTCTGTCCTAGAATAAATAATTTCTTCAGTGCCATGGCTGATGCTTAAAAAGTCTTGCTTCTCCATTGAAGCAGGGATCATCTTCTGGAGTGGTTATAAACCCTTTTTCTTGAGATGAATTCTCTCCTTTAACTGCTATTTTCTTCCTTCACCCAGGGATTTGGCTGGCTGATTTTCTATAGCTGAAAACATGCAAGCTCAAACAGACAGTGCTGCTCATCGTGCAGGCACATCGAAAACTGCAGTGCCACCACGACCACACTGAACAGTTTGAATATACTTCTTGATCTGCACGTGAAATATCAATTACCTATCTCAACATCTATTTTCACCATATGTCATCATACTTTGTCATCATGTATCACCATATGATACATAATCATACGTTTCACAAACATGACATATAAAAACGACATAATCTCTTTCAACTATAGTCTTTTCAGGAAAATAAAAATATTACGCTTGTCCTATAGTGATAAGTCATATATAAAGAATAAACTCTACCGGAACTTGTTTGATGGGACAAAAGTTAAAATTTTCCCAGATTTTTACATATGCTTACTGGTATCTACCTACGTGCTTTATACTTTAGGTCATGTCAGTTTGGAAAGAAACTGATAGTCTCAGAGATTTGCATTTAGAGGAGGCAAAAACTGTTCTAGATGCTAAAATTGCACACTAGGAAAAAAGAACGATCATCTTTCTCGGCACCAATACAAGTTTCTGATTTCAGTAGGTGTTTAATATTAGTGCATCCTCACCCTAAAACAAAGGGCAAGGCAGATGAATCCTGTGAATTAAAAAGTAAAACTGTGTGGCACCTTTTACAGCAGACAGGAAATTCTTAAGGGGAAAGAAGTATTATCAGGTAGCACTGCTCGGGAGAAGTGTAGTGACCTCTCTGCATAAATACATTTTAGGTCATGCCAGCTTCTTGCTTCCGTCATGTTTTCTATCTTTCCACACCTTCTGTTAGATAGCAAGTAGTGTCTTCACTCTAAACTTCCCAAGGCCTCTTTTTCTGTCAGAAAAAAAGCGCCGAGTTCTACCTTGAGAGCAGTGTTGAAACAACGCATGGCAGCTGGAGCTGCAGCCAAGAAGCTGGCACATGGCTTTAAATTCTACTCACTCCAGTCACGCTATATAATCTCCAAATACAATTAATCTGTTCGCAAACTTCACTGCAACAGAAGATGCACCTTCCTCTCCAACGTGCCTTGCATAGGCTAAAATAACAGTGCAGACATGAAAAAGAAAGGTGCTGTGCATCTTCTAATGCACAACTCTTCTCCTAGGGTAAAGAAAAACACAAGTGGTGGAATTAGGCTACCCATGGGTGCTGCTAATTGCCAGTTATTCTCCCAGCCACAGCCAACTCGCTACCTTTTCTACCTGAGTTCTGGAAAATCACAGTAATTGTCTTCTGAATCAGCACTGCATCTTTCAAACAGCTTAGCCTGTAAGGCCACCAAAATCTGTCACAAATTCAAGATAAAACATTCTAACAACAAAACTCTTTGTCTCCAGCTTTTGCCAATATGAACAAATGGCATTACTTAATTTATCAGGTATTCTTATAAATGACCTCTTGTTACAGATCTGTGCAGAAGCTCATGTGGTCTTGAGCTTAAGTGATAAGATTGGAGTGAAAGTATGTTTTTACTAAAATAAACTTAATAATCCTAAAATAATTAGTGGTTCCTTCATGCTTTTGGTGGAGAATATTCTTCTCACCAAAAAAATGGAAAAGTGTTTCAGCAAGATGACTATTTCCAAAGACAGCAGCTATTTTGTTCTGTTATTTTGGTTCGGTTTATATCAGCAAACAATTACTATTTAGCAAAATAAACAACTGAAGATAAAAGTAAAATATTTCACATTACATTAATGGCAGAAAAAGGGCATTTCTGTAAGGTTTCTAGGTTGTTGGAAAGAAGAAAGAAGTAAAAAAGAATATTCTCGCCAACATCCTGAAAAGGCTGACACTATCTTACACTTAGAGAATTAAGTATTTATAATTTTTTGCAGTATTATGTATTTATATTTTTTCCTCCACCATTCAAAAGTCAATACTACACCATTCAGAGAAACGCTGGCACTAAAATAAAAACACCACTTTGGCTTCCTGAATTTTTTTGTTAATATTTATTGGTGTAGATCTATACTATTAGGCTAGCTCAGCAAATGAAGGCTTACAGTCTAGGAGTCTGAAGTTTCAAAATTTCTAGAAAAATGTGCAAGCACAATGTTTTTAATATATGAGAAAGTTAAATAAAATATATCACCATTATCTACTGTTATCTCAACCATAATTGCAATGAAATTCTTATCACTTCAATAACTAACAGGATCTTATCATGTAAATGCTTCTACATGACAATTAAGATCTCTGTTTGCCTTCGAGTAAATTTAAAGAGTTATCTTTAATAAAACAGAATAAAGCGACGAGATGTCAAGTATCATCTCTTAACTACCAAGCACCCCCATGCTTACACAAAATTATACAGGATTAGCTTGCCTGGCAGTTTTAAAGCTACAATCTGGACTTTGTCAACTTTTTGGCACTAAAATTAAAATGAAAACCAAGAAGATTACAGCTGGCAGTGTCATTTTAATAGCAAGTTTGCTGAATAGCGTTCCAGAGAGTTCAGCTTCACCTGATATAAACCCCTGGATTGGAAAGTCTGCTAACTCGGTGCCTGAGGACTGCCAAGGACCGGGAGGCCACCTACTGCAACGAACGACAGCATTTCAACACCCTGTTTGGCTCCCGAAAACAAGTGCCAACTGCAGCAGGCATCAGAATAACAGGCAAGCTCTCTCCTGGTGCCAGAGCTCGCTTGGGAATCGGGTGGGATGGAAAGCCTGTGACCTGACTGTGCTGTTCAGAGACCTCTGCCTTACCTATTGCCTTGCTACTGCTGTGAGAAGTGCCTGAACTGGCTTTTCTTCTCGAGCAAATCCGAACAGATTCACCTCAGCATGCTGTAAGCATAGGAAAACCCAGTTTTCTGCTCAGGGCTGAAAGCAGCACAAATTAGATGGGTAGACATATCAAGGAGGCAAAGGTAGAGCACAGAAGGGACGACTGCTGCATCTTCTGGTGGCACGCAGCACAGACCATTCTCCTAAATTGCATCAGAAAGCTCTGACAGAACTTCTACCCCCTTGAATTCTTCTTTGAATTCTGCCTCTATTTTGGACTTGTGCTTTAAAAGTAAAATTCAGCACTGACAGCACATTGCTGGCTGATTTATAGAACAGTTGGTATAACTTCCCAAACAGGGTTACAGTGCTTTAGATTTAGGGCCAAATTTTGTTCTTATAAAACTATTCATCATTTCCCCAAACACTCTCAGAAAGGAACTCTAGCAGTGTCCAAAAGTAGAACGATGGCAGCAGCTTCCAGGCTTGCCTAGCAATAGGCTTCACAAACTAGAAGGGTGGAGAAGAAACATAACTTTATACACATTCCCCTACCCACAGCTCTGAATCGAAACTCTCTGCCTGAATCGAGGCTTTCTATAATATCTTCCCAATCTTTAACACACACATAGGCAGTGGGGAAAGAAATAACAAACAATATACATAGCGATGAAAGAATTAAAAAAAAAAAACCACAACAAAAAACCCCAAAAAACCACAGTGTAACTAGGACAGAAGGAAATAGTTCTCCAAGCCTAGTGCTTCGCCTTAGAACAAGCTTAGAGAGGGACTTCTTATTTCAATCTACGTTGGATGAAGAAAATTAAGCAATTTTTTAAAAGGCAAGTCTACACAAGCTTATAAAATGCCCTATTAGAATGAGTTACATGAGCAATAGATCTAAGAAGTCTGGATTTCCATATTTCAAAAACTGTATATTTTCATTGCTATCCCCAAGAAGTGCAAGAGAAACAGTTACCAAAGGGGAAAAAAAAAAAAGTAAAGGATAATGCATAATTCAGAGTCAGAAGTATTAGCCCTTGCCAACTGGACAGCTACAGGAATCTCTCCAGTGCTTTATTCAGAATTTCCTCAAGTGAAAGAAGACTGTTTGTTAAAAATGACACCTTAGGGATGCATATATAATCCCTCTCTGACTTCCATGTCATGTTTCCTCAGTTTACTTCAAGTCAAAATACATTTTTTCCCTTGCTCCTAGCCCTGTAGGGTCAACCCTGCTAATGAAAATCAAGCTGTCTTTTTTTCTGCTATCAACAATAGTCAGATAACAAAATACAGGTTCTGAACTTGGCATGTTTATTGTTGGTCATGATGTATAAGCCGATAGCAGACAGCTTCATTTTCTTTAAGCTGGGCTGACCCTGCAGAGAGAGAACTGGAAAAAAAAAAACTTTTCGTTTTGACTAGTAGTAAAACAGTTGAGCAAATATGACATGACATGGATGTCAGAGTGCATAATATAACTGCATGAACTACAGCAATATCAAGAGAATATATGGAAATGTTAAAATTTATGTAACTAACCTTTGGAATACAGTTTATGATCTTTCATGTTTTAATTAATGTGCTGATTGGAGACAAATAAAATCTGAAAGAAAACCAGAAAAGATGCCTACACCAAAAACTGTTTGTTTTTCTCTTTTATGTAACTTTTATGTATACTTTTTAAAGTGTACTTTTAAAGCTTTATACCACATGGCACAAACTACATGACAATCAGAATAAAATAACATGCAACTGTTGTAATTTGGATGTACCAGGATATGTAGAATAGCATCAGGGTTATCATAGGTGACCCATAAAACGGCAGCACACCCGTAGCATTTTTAGAACCTCACTGAAACAACTGTGCAATTACAGAACTTTCAACAGCAAGCAGGGTTTAAAGTTATCATGTAACAGCATGAAATTACACAGAAATTACAGTTTAGCGTTGTTGCTAGTTCACAACCGATCAGGAGGCCTGCACCATGCCCTCCGGTGGGAAAGACTGGTGCCACGGCTAACTATAAAACAAAAAATTGGCATTGCCCTGAGGTATCACTCCACTGGCACTTTGCTTCCCAACTCTGAGCAGCCAGGACCAGCAATCCATCACCTTTGCATATATACTGAGATCCACAGAGAAATCTCAGCTACCACCAAGTAGACAGCAGGTCTATGCTTTGGGCTGCAGCAGCTTTGCTCTTTTGGGCTAAAAGGGCAAACTTCAAACTTCCTACCCAAGAAGTCTGATAGTGTGGGGAAGGGACTGAAGGAAAATAATAAGAAACATTATCCCTCCCATATTCATGTGACTGCAAAAAATAAAGATCAAAGCAGAAATATAAATGCTCAGTTCCAACAAGTCAACCTAGCAAAGGATCATGTATTAGAGACTTGTATCCATATTAATTTGAAAGTGTTGCCTCTAATGAATACTACCACTCTACATTTTATTTCTGCCTTTCATTGTTACTTCCTCTTGTAAGAACTAGATAAGGTGCCATAATCTTTAGGAAGAATTTACTTTGACTGCAGTCGTATGAGCTAGGATCCATAGTTTCACAAAAACAAGATACTCCACCAAAACATCTCAAGAAAATAGGCAATTACAGTTTAGAAAGAATATTAAACTGCTGTGTGTGTACATTGGAATAAGGACAGGAGCTTATTAGAAAAGATGGATGTATATTGGGTGTGAAACTATGCATATGTAAGTCTCCTAGGAAGACAAGGTTTGTAGGGTGAGGTAATATCTTTTTTTAGACGTACAAAATGCTAGTTAATTTTACATAGGATAAGAATATGATTTTTTTTATTTGACGAAATCAATTTCCTTTTCTCAAATTTTAGAATTCCTCATACAAAACAAAACACTCCCCTAAAAAGTCTGAAATGTTACAGTTCTTTAGACTATATCCATTCACAAAATGTCCACTAAAATCAATAAAAATTTGTGTTATGGAGGCGCTCCAGCACAAGATTTTAAATAGACACTGCCCTGTACACACTGACTACACAGAATGTGCACCAGCATGGGGAAAAGAAATACTTATCTGCGAAGGAATATTACAACTCGGCTATTTTACTCTTCTAAATATAGAGTGCCAAAGATCTGGTGGGGTTATTTATCGATGCTATCCATTTAATTTTAAAATAACTGATATTTATTTTGATTATTTTTATGATTGTCTTGGACTTCCTCCAAGTGCGACATGGCTTTTTTTTTAGTAGAAAGATTTGCAAGGAATTATAAGACACTCTTAAATGAGGGGCAAAGAGAGGCCCTGTACTTACAATAAATGGTGGGGGGAACTTCTTAAAAACCAGTTTGTTTGTGGGCAACTTGTATATATGGTGAATTAAGGCAAGAATAACAAGAGAAACATGCATTGTATGCTACAGTTCTTGTAAGTTAGGATGAATTGTCTCTTGCTTTCTACGACTGCCAAAAAAATTTTATTTTTGACTTTGTTCACAGTCAGAACTGAGAGCACATGACTCACCCATATAAGGTGGCAACCATTTACATTTTATTGGTGATGTTTTCTCAAACAGTAATATCATTCTGGGGGCTCAGACTCTCCACTTTCAGCATATGCTGGCTTCTTGTTTTCTTCTATCCATTGAGGAAAAAAAAAAAAAAAAACCAAACAAAAACGCTGCCATCTCTTGCTCAAAAGTTCCTTGTTCTTCAGGTCTCCTTTCTCCTGACCCAAGCCACCCCTGCTGTGGAAGTTCTCAGCAGGATGTGCTGATGCCATCTGACAAGCTTCATGCTTATCAACAAGACTCAGCGACCTTGACTAGCGAGGACAGAGCTTCAGTGCCTTTCCCATAGAGTGTCCCCAAATGCCTCTGAAAGGAGTCTCTTCTTGTCTGCCCCTTCCCTAGCACTGCATGAGGACTCCCTTTAGACTACTGACATGGCCTGCTCTGAGCCCAGACGGACGTTCACTTGGTCAAGACGGGCCGAATCAACCCTTGGGTTGTTAAATTCAGAGCGAACCGATACCCGTACATGTTGGAATATGCATTAGAGAAACTGGGATTACAGTACTAAGTCAGAGTAAGTCATTGTCAGCCCCGAAAGGCTCATTAGCAACTGTTCTGAGCACATATTTTTCCTGGATTATTCTTGTTCATTTTTCCATCTTTAACACAAGATTCTCTACTAGGAAAAGTAAGCAGAGCTTTTTGACTCTCTAAATTAGCTTGACTGAAGGTAAACCTCTTGTAAACTTACCTCAAACTTAAAGCAAAGAGATACTAGTTGTATTACTTGAATTTATTTTTTTTTTCTCCCCAAACTGAGCACCAGGAATACTCAGCAACAGCGTTCAATGGGAATAACATCCATGCTATGCTTCAAATACCAAATTCAACTATTTTTTATGTCATGCTATTTAAAAAACATCGAGCAAAATTTTCTTCAACCTCCTTAATTCTCTCCCCAAAAAGAAGAAAGGTTTCTACATTGCTTGCTTTTCTATTACGGTTTGGCTAAGCATTTAACACAGGAATTCAGCTTCTAGGATAAAAGCTGTAACAAGTTCTGCATGAGAAAACTGGGAGTTATAATGTAAGCACTTTGTAAAACAAACTGTAAACTTTATAAACATGTGATATAAACATTATACACATGTGATGATATATGCAACACACTCATGCAAAAAAATACCTTTGCAGTTCTGGAACAGTGTGCACTGGACACAGCTTGACTATGACCTATCTTACTTTTACAAAGCCACATTTTCTTCTATAAAATGACTTCTGAAAAGGGCTTGTTTTTATTAAAAAGTCTTTTGTGGGATAAGGGCAGTGTATGTAGAATGACCTGACCCACAGAAACACATTCTACCCCCAGATAATTAAGTATGCTTATCAACCAGCCAGCCTCTTCAGTCTTGCAGTCTACCATATCAGTTTAAAATGCCTTGGTGGGCAGAGTTGCAAGTAAGGGTGAAGCAACTCACATGAACAAACAAAAAAAAACTGGCAACAAACGCACGCTTCGCTGGAACCCCTGCAATGAAGTACAAATGATACAGCTAACAATTCAGTCACCATAAAACAGCCACTAGCAACTTTATCATGAGAATTGCCTGAATACGAAAGAGCAACAGAAGAAATGAGAAGAAACTCAGGAAAACTCGTCAGACTCCAGCTATAAGAGGATTGCAGTAACCTTTTTATACTTCGGTGAGGATTTTACTTGTCACTTCATTCAGACTCAGTGAACACTCTCAGGATACACATTACAGCACTATCTGCTGAAGTGTTAGCATTGCTTTAAAAGCATAAATGGCAGGGATTTACTGTTTTTCAGCAAGTATCACCATGGTGAAACTCTGTCTAGGAATCACACTAACGCAGGCAGGGCTGGCATAATGTTTTACCTTGTGCTGTCACCAGGAACCTCTAGTTAGGTCAGGATCACATAGAATTGCTGTGAGGAGGTCAAAGTGGTGCATCTTGCAATACTAATTCAACATCCTATGCCAATGTGTACAAAACAGGGATGGAGCTCAGCAGCAATACAACAGGCAACTCCTCAGTGGCTGGAAGAACAAAACAGAATTAGCCCGGATGCAAATATTGAAGCAGAGGAACACATTTCTACCCTTTGAATTGAGTCAGTCTTCACTGCAGTGAGCTGCAAGGAGTCCAAGTGGGAAAGCTGAACTTTGTAAAAATCACCCTTCACTGATCTAAACCCCTCAATCTAAATTTGGCAGATGATCTGACCTGGTCAATACCCTGACATGCACACAGTACTTGATATCTGTTTCTAGTAAATATACATCTTTGCAGAGGTTATTCAGAAGGGAAAGAGCCCATCCATTTCTGTCATACAGAGAAAATGTTCACAAATAAAAAGGAGCAATGAGACATTCCCTCATTCTGCTTAGCAACTGTGCTGCTTCACCTTACTGTTTTGATTGTCTAATAATTCCATGTTTCTAAGATTTATAAATGTGCCGCAAATGGAGTAAATGACATTGCTACAAACACAGAGCTATGTAGCACACTTATAAAACTGGATCAAACTACCACGTCACTTAATTCCACCTCCAGTCTTCATCACCAGCCAAATGCTTATCAAATGCATCAGAAGAAATATCACACAGTGGGTGATTATGGCTCTCAGGGAAAATTTGTTTTCAACTTTTACAAGTCATAGATTTTAACTAAGTGCTAACTCTCCAAGGATGCTGCCAATACTGCTACACATACCTCTCTTCCCCTCACTCCATACCCTTTTTCCAAGCTCATTTTGAAAGGTGTCTTTTAAGTCTCCAAAATGTACAACATTTTCTTAGCCATTTTTCACTCTCATTACATGTGCATACCTCCACTGAAGCCAGTGGGCTTCGTGTGTATAAAGGAGTTTGCTGTATTTTAAGAGCAAATTAAAGCAAAGAGTTGAAAATTTTAAATCTTGCATTTTTGCAGATACTGTGTTAAGACGCTAAATGTCCTTATTATGATTCAGTCAACTTTAAATCACTGTTAATTGTAAGAAAAAAAAAAGACAGCTGCCTATCTCAGGGCAATATACCATTCTTTTAATTAGGAGAGGAAAAATACACATTCAGACAACACAACAAAAACATATCTTTTAAACATCCACTAATTCAAACAGCATACTGCATGTTACATCTGATGTGGCAGTTGTTATGGAAACTACGCGTTTTGATTGAGTAGCAGAATAAATACCCACCTAAAACCAGCATGATGGGCCAGTGCATAAATTAAGTACTCTTGACTAAAATTACCTATATTTTTATAGTATTAACATTTTTTTACTCTAATATTGCATGATGAAATATGATTTTTCCAGCTAAACATTTCCGTAACATTTTCTCTCCATCCTATTTCTTTAGTTATGCTACAAGATATAAAAGATACATCCTGCACCAAAAATCTAAACCAATTTTTATCAGTGTGGTACTTCTAATTGATATTAAGTCACTGAATTCACCACTAAAAACCACAATGACAGTAAATGGAGAACTTAATCTCACCTGCATTTTACTATTCAGCTTTATATCTGGAATGGAGAGTAAAATAAAAAATGCCACCTCCCTCCCTTCCAAAAAGCCCTGCACAACTGTTAGATTATTTCCCTTCACATGCACCACAGCTTTGTATGAAAGTGAGGCTTGGGGGGGGGGTGTGTGTTTCTATCTTTTATCATGTGGGTTTAATAAGCATGAAAGTTCAGAAGGCAAGAAGAAAGAGATATTTAATTGTTTTCATTGCAGAATACATTCTGGTGTAAGGCAGTTGCTGATTCCTTCAGATAATACCACAACTGTACATCTTAATATAAACATTTCAATCCTTCCCTACTTCCCAACATAATTAAGAGGCAGGTTGCATAACTTTTGAAATAAAACATATTGACTTTTGTTTTCCCCATACACATTTCTACATGGACTGATATGCCAAGCCAGAAAGTACAAGTGCAACAGGCACACATATCACAAACTTCACCATAATGGGCACGCATTCACCCATTGGATCAACATCTTTCAATTTATTAGCATGACAAAGGACACAATTATTTTCGATATGCCTGAATGCAATTTTCATTAACTTTGCAATGATTTATTAACAAAAGTGTCAGGAATGTAATAAAAGCAGCAGGACTCCTCAAAATGCCAAAATAATAAATAAATAAATAAATGAAGAATACAGCAGAATTTCCAAACATGCCTTGCAGCATCAGGTCAATAAGGTTGCTTGATTCTATCAAAAGCATCACCATGGTGAGTGAACTCTGCAATTAACAAAGAGTAAGCACAAAAAATGCTAATATCTCATTTGAATGTAATTATGCACAGATTACTGTTCACTGGAACAAGAAAAGGGATTTTAATTGTCACCCAAAGTTATGTGTAAACCCAGGATTCTAGTTAACTTTTTTGTTCAGGAGAGTTTATACAACACTAAAAATGAAGAGTTCCCAAATTCTTGTGTTCAGTGACTTTGTAAAATGACCGTACTGACTTTCTATCAAGTATGCAACTTCCTAGAGTCCTTTTTGTAACATCCCTCCATGTATGTTGGCAAGGTTAGTTCGTAATAAGTTTCACCATCGTTTGCATTTTAATACTATTTGATCTCATTTACATGTTTAAATTTGTTCCTGTAATAAAATTCATTAGTATGTTTATCATAACCACATAATGAATATAGCCCTTATGTAAAATAAAAAATTGAAAGTACATTAGAGACATTACAAGCTGTTTGAAATTACTGTGCTTTGCATATTATACCTTATTAATTAAATTATAAATTATTTATTTATGTATTTCTTTAATCAGGGGCAAGCACTAGAACAATATTATATTAGTATAAGAAACACAATACCACTCAAAGCTAATTCACACATGGACCAGTTTTACATACATAGGAGTACAGATCCGTTTTGCCACGGGATGTCAAATGCCATTCCCCCTGCTGTGCATCAGGGGATATGAAACAGCAATTTAAAGGGCAGTGAGGGGAAAGTGTTTCTTGTGCAAGTTAAAACTTAACTTGTAAGATAATATCTCCTTTGCCTTCCCTTCTTAGGAGAATAATTAAATCAGATATGCAGATGGTACTGGAGAATAAATCATTATTCAGGCTAATGCCACATTCACATTATATAGAGTCCACTGATTTAAAAAAATAAATAAATGAAAAAAAGAATTAGAATTTTTCTTTCAGTGTTTTGCAGTGGTTTCTAAAGTTCAGGAGACAAAATTTAGCATTTTATAATCATGGACAATGTTAGGGAAATATCACAAGAGCAGCAAGACGGTTGTTTGAGTTCATACTCTTTTTAACTAAGCTGTTATAAAGAAAAATTAATCCACTGATGTGCAACATTATTACTTTAAGAAAAATAGAGTTTATCAAAAAGAATTAATAGTTGGAAGAAAACTATTAGGTATTAAAAACAAAACTCACGAGATTACAGAAAAATGAGACTGGTATATTTAAAGGTCAGTGGAATCTGTAGAAAATAAGGGTATGAAGGAAGTGAAAGAAATTAAAACAAGAAGCCAAGAATAAAATTACCAAATGCGTAATTGAGATAGAAGATGGGTACAGAACTTGTTCCTATTCTGATATCAAGAACTGTGGTTTAGTTTTAATTTTAATCCCATCAGGAACTCTGAGCATCCCATGTTGTATAATGTACCAGTAAAGCAGTCTGAATGGGCCACTAAAGGATGTGCATCTTTGTCATGGGTTTTGTTTGTTTATTTCAGTCTGAATCCTGAAGAGCATCTGGTACCACAAGTAAAAAAGCCTTAAAAATGTGTGTGCACACACACACTGACACAATAGATCAGAACAGTTGCAAAAGCTGAAATTTTCAAGAAATGGTGAAAATTACTGACAAAAATCCGAACAATGATCTTCATTCTGTAGCTGCAAGCAACAGTGCTTAATAAAAAACATTCAGGAAAAACCCCAAACTTTTTAACTCATTCTGAAGCACAAATTTTTTTAATAGTTTTCAGTGAGATAAGAAAGGCTAAGGCTGTGAAATGGCACTACCAAACCTGAATACTGCACTCCCAGCAGAAAAAAAAACCCAAACCAAACAAAAACCAAACCAACCAACCCGCAAGAGTCAAAATTACATTTCATTTTAGAGGCTAGAAAAAGCTGTTGAAAATCTAGATTAGTCTGTGACTGATGAGGGAGAGCTTGACCAGCAAGACAAGTTGCCAATCCAGGCTACAAACTTAAGGAACATGGACACTGGTCCGCCCCGAACACATACATGCTTGAGACTCCAAAATACTATGAGAGAGAGACCGGGAGAGAGACGAACTCAAAATCAAGCAAGAGGAGCACAAAGCTCAGCCTGTGGTCTGATAATACAACTGAGACAAAGCCTGAACTTTAGAGGCAATGGATTAGTTCAGTAGACAAGCATTTAAAACAACCCATTGTCTGAACAAAACAGGCTTAGGACACTAAGTTTATAACACTAGCCCGGATGAGGCTATGAATAATGAATACTGCTGGAGCATAATTTATACCCCTGGGGAAGTTCGTCTTCTCCAACAGAAGCTGCAAATCGCTCTGGGAATCAGGAAGATGAGAAGGACCAACAGCAGAGATGCACTTATTTTTACCCTATAATGACCAAACAGAACTGTTCATTTCTGCCTACACCAGAGGAAATTCAAATATTTGTTAGCACATGTGTGTGTACATGAGTAAAAAAGAAAGTTACTTTCATCCACCAACAAGGGGAGGAATACTGCTGATGTGGCTGACACCACATGCTTCTACACTAAAAAACTGCCCTGACAAGTTTCTAAGAAGTGGCCTCAGGAAAAGCATGGATCCATTTCCATACATTCAGTATTCCCTCAGGAGACACTTTTCTTCATAGACCACTATCTTAAGTCATGTTCTGTATCTACAACATTTCATTAGGAAATATGCTTTTAATGAATAATAGAAATTACAGTCTACCTGAAACATGTTTTCATTTTGGGTCACACAGTAGAAGACAAGGGGCCCCAGGAAGCTTTAGAAAATGAAAGTTTTGCTGGTCTAAAAATAACCAGACACAAATGTAAATTCCATTTAAAAAAGGTCACACAAAAAAACCCCTAAACCCAAAAACCAAAAAAAACCCACCCCAAAACACAGAGGTTGCTTGTAGTGAGGCTGTGGTCATATCACCATTCCCCACAGACAAGAAGCATGCTGAGATTCTTGGTAAACACAAACTAGGTTGGGAAATTAATTCTTATTTGAGGTGCTGCCTGGAAGCATTATACTTGGACTCGATCTTAAAGGTCCTTTCCAACCTAAATGATTCTATGATTCTATTATGTGTGCAAAGGATATGGTCATGGATTTGGACTTCCACAAGACACCCTTAGACAGCACCAGGACTTGGCTGATCAGCTGGTGCAATCTTCAGTGCCTGAGGCACGGTCAGTTCCAAAACCTCAGTCCTTTCACCAAGTCCTTAACATTTCTAGGCTATCAATAGTCCCAGAGGACATAGGGAGAAAAGAGCCAAACTAGTGGGCTACTGGCTGAGGGTCCTGCTCCCTTCCTTTCATGGCATTACCTTGTCTCCATGCCTGTCCCTGCTCTCCTTTCTTCCACATGTAGGCTCCTATAGCCCGTCACAGATGTCTAGTGGGTATACGGAAAAATTCTTTACGTGTCTGAGAAAAAGGAGCTATTCAAGAACCTGTCTTGGCTCACTGTAACAGAAGTGTAAAATTTACAGTACATCTACTCCTGTGGCTGGACTGCAGTGTAGAGCTCTAACAAATGAATAGAAGCTATCTAATCAGAGCAGCGTGGGCCTGGGCACAGGCTTTTCTACCATGCTTTGAAAAAAAGTTAACTCAGGTAGACAAATACTGAGGAACAATAGATGAAATCTTCCACTTCTAAACGTGAAGGGCAGAAGGGACATTTCACCTGCCCTTTTGCCCAAGAGGCTTCATTATATACCAGTCTCAATGGATTAAGACAGTGGTGAATTCAAGGATTTGGAGTTATCAGAATAAATGAATTTATCACCTCTTCTCAGTATTACTGAGAATTCAGAGTTCAACAGCAAGTCTATGCAAAAATGCAAGGTACTTCAAACACTCACTGAAAGTTATTGAAAAACTTCATAGATTGCTTAAAATGTTTATTGGGGGGTTTTTTGGCTTTTTTTTTTTTTTAATTGGAAAAAGGAGGTGGGGAAAACGTATCTTAAAGACAACATCCTTATAGACCAGGCAAGTGGTGCAGTACTTTGGAAAAGTCATCCTTTTAAGTGAAAACCCAAACAAAAGACCATAGAAATGTCATAATTTGACATAGAGATCACGTGGTCTGAGCAAAGTAACAGAAATCAGTTTGGCCCACTTCATTTGGGCTCTAGGCTAAAAGGCCCGATTCTTTTCGGCAATAACGTACTGAACAATCCAAAGACATATTGACATTCCTCTCAAATTCAGCCAAACAGAACAAAGCACATTTAAATAATACTTCTATTAGTATTTCATCATCACCATATGCAGAACTATGGTATGACATACGATCCTACGCAGCAGTGGTTTGATAAGGGAACAAAAATCCCAGGCATAAAATTAAAAGCAAAAAACATCGTAACATAACTAAGATTTGGGGGATTTCAGTAACATTTCCAGGAATTTCCCAACAACCTGGATAACATGAACTTACAGTGGACAGAACACTAGTAGGCTTTGCAAGTAACAGGCAGGGTGCTAGCACCCACTGAAAGCTTGACACTGCAATTTAACTCTAACTTTTGCAAGGACATTCAACAAGAGATTTTATTTTCCTAGCACTGAGCATTTGGCCTCGTCTTGCAAAGTTACAACAGCATTCTCAAGGCCACAATCCATATAAGATACATGATTCCCCTAAACAAGCTAGTTCAACTCCTTGACTTGCTTTCCTCCTCCTTCTCCCGGTCCATCATACATTATAAAATTAATTTTAAAATATGATTCCTCTAGACATTAGATAAGAGCTTATTAATACCTTAAGCCATGTCAGGATTTAAAAGAAAAAAGATAGATAAGCATTGATAAAATTACTCTATTGCAGTCAGGAAAAACATGGTTCAAGTAAGAAAATCTACTCATTAATTATCCTGAAGATGATGGAGCAGGGAGGATACATCTGGAAAAGAAATTATTTGCATAGTTAAAAAAGGATACAAATATAGAATGGACCAAAGTTAAGATTTTTACTGAAAAATGATTGCACAAAAAGTGAAATGTTTTAAAGTATTAAAATGAGAGGAGAAAAATAAACCCCAAGACATTTGCTCCTAATTACCTTCCTCTACTTTAGCCAGCATACAACTATTTAAATAGGCTATTTCAGACTATCCTTACCTAAGTATTCTATCAAGAGAAGGAACAGTATAATTTTCTAGCACTGTGTATGGCAAAAAATACACAATTATTTTCTTCAAAGTCCATGGCCAAAGTCAGAAAGCGGTTTTCATTCCCAAAGTACAAATAATTTCAATGCATGAACTATTTCCTGAAAATTTCTACCATGGAAAAATACAGAAAAACACATCTGAAGTGAACATTATTCTAAATTCTGCTTCTTTTCTAACACGAAATATATTCTTCATCCAAAAAGAGACTGTGATGGTACAGACAGATCCTTTGAAATCATGATATAATATTCACGTTCACCTCCCACCATCAGAAAACTTGTCTAGTTTCTAAAAGCATTTTCATTTTGAGAAAGTCAGGGCACTGTTTTTCACAAGGTCCTAGCAGGCCTTACTAGTATAACCTATAAACATCAACTCCTCTAAGTATTTCAGAGGTTTTTTTAGTGAACCTCTGTTGAGGCAATACATCGGAAGACCAAACTGCAACCTGTCTTGTGCACCAACCTAAGCTCTCAGAGTCACAAGCTCCCTCTCACACACATATCTGAACCTTGTGTTCCATTGTGTGGCACCAGTGCTACTTGCAAATGTGCAGCAAGTATACAATGCATTCACGTCAGCAGAAAAATCGCATGTAAAGCCCTAAGCCAAACACTGCCTTTCCCTTCTCCAGTACCAGGGATGGCAAAGTTGCACTTGTGTGTCAGCAAGTCTGTGCTGCCAGTGGACTCACACCAGTTTACTCCAAACTCAGAGAAATGAGAAAAGGGAAAAACCTAAAGTTCTTTTCCACTTTCCTTCCCAAAAGTTATACCACTTGACTGCTACAAATGATGACACAGTGAGATACTGATGCTAATGGCATATAGTAAGCCAAAGAACTTACCCAGTGATTCAGGTTTTGCCTTTATGTTTACACCTGCTTGCATGCATGCATTTCTGTGCAAACAGAAACCATTGACTTCTCAAAGGGAGTGCTCATACTGTCAAATCCCAAATACAGGATACTTGAAAATTGTCCAGTATAAACATTAAGGGAAACAATCTCAGGAAATTGATTAAATTCACAACAGTAAAACCGCATTATAAGCTTCTTTAAACTGAATTACTGTTCCCTTTAGCTATAATTGACACGGAGTATTAAGTTCAAGGTGTACTGGTTTTGCGGGGTTTAGTTGGTTTTTAAGAGCTTAGAAAATTTCAACTCAAGGGATGAATGTTTAGGGAAGTTATGAGTGTGATAGCAAACAGGGAGTTACGACAAAAAATATTCCCCACTTGTAGCTATCACAGGAGGTAGTTGTGTCTGCTATAACAACTCCTTTACTGTACTAAGTAGTAAAAATCTATTCAACTGCCCTTAAAGTATTAATTTTAGTGCCATGGTTACAAGACTGTTATTACCTCAATAAAATTCATTCAGTTTACAAGCTAAAAGGCCTATGGTTTGAATATTGGAATAATCCAGTTTAATTAGGATAACAATGTGAAAACCACTCACATAACAATTGTGAACAATTTTCTAATGAACTTAAATTATGTGCTTGTAAAGGACATTGACAGATGATCTATTTACTTTTCCTGGGAGCACACTGGAGATCTTTAAAGGAGGAATGTCTAAGCCAGAGCAGATTTAGATACCTCAACACGTCTTAAAATTGTGGGTCCAAACCAAAGGCATTATCCAGGTCCCCTCTGCCTTTGGTGACTCGGACTTAATAAGAATAAAGACAGCCCAACTTTCTCCATCTCCCTTGAAAATACAGAACAACAATTATGTCTTAGACAACAACAATAATTAGCGTCTATATAGTCATTTACATCTGAAAAGTGCTATCCAGGTAAAGATAACAAGCAGTTGGATACCACCGTATGGCTGGTTAGTTGGATAAGCCCCTTTTAAAAAGTTTGAACAAAGAGCTACAGATATTAATGAGCCCAACGTTAATTAAGAAGCATCCTTTCAATGACAGAAGAGAAAGGGTCTGGATTTCAGCAAACCCAGCTTACATTATTCTTCACATACTGCTCTCGAGGGCCAGGAGACTCTACACTCTACATTGTGGACAGAGTGCTATTTAGGATCAGAAAGAATATTACTTTCTGATCTTAGAGGCCTTGTGCTTGGCTCAGTCTGGAGCAACACATGTTCTGAACATACTGAGCACACTGCCAACGCTTGAAAAATTAGTAATAATTGTTGAAATCTTTGCAGGACTTTTTCCTGTGCCATAGAAGAGAGTTACCGCAATCTGCTCCATTTTAAATTCCTTAAAGAATAGTTCTTGTGCTCCTGGCAGGCTACCAATTGGACCCTGATTTTGGCAAAGCATTGGGTCTTAAGTGTTACACATAACACACAGCTTGTAAGGATGCATTTCCTGATGAAGTTCCTCTTCTCTCAAAAGTCTGAGAGCAACAGCTAACCTTGGTTTAACTCCACTGATTTCATGGAAATTGATCTGAAGGGATGAATTTGGAGCAGAGTCAGAGATGAGTGCCATCGTATCACAGGGTAATTCATAATGAACTGTCTCTCCTTACATTTTTGGTACCTTCCACAATGAGCAAAGGCTAAGTCCTGAGAATTCTTGGACTTACTAGTGAAATCAAGACGAACAGGAAATGAACTTGATTCAAATCACAATATTCAAATAAAAAGTAAAAAAGAGTTTACTTATCAGAAGTTTTATCACAAAACTAAATAATCATCCCCATTTTACACTCCAGTAAAACTATCTATGGCTGTCTTTATTTTCAAAAGTTTTAAAAACCCCAAGGTGAATTTAAAATAATTACGCAGGCAGGCACTTATTTTAAAAGATGACACACCGATGCAAAGTAATAAAGTAACAACTGATTCAATAATTGTCTACATTTAGATAAAATATGGTTCTGTACTTCATCATTAGATATTTCTGAGCCTAGTGACAAGAGAGATAAAGAGCCTCAAGACTCTCCACAACCATAACCAGAAATGAAATTCTCAAGAAAACAAATACAATAAGATGCTTAGTGAAATGAAAATATAGGTCTTTCAGAATAAATATCTATGTGTGTTTTTAGAATCAATATACATATAAATAAGTGGGGGTTTGTGTGTGTACATACATACAGATTGTTTGCATAAGTGTTCAACGCATGTTTGCATGCCATGTGTATGTAATACACACACATCTATGAATTTCTACACAGCTGTATCAATTCCCAACATTTTTTTCCAATTGTAAGTTAAGGGTTAATGATGTGATCAGTTCGAAAAGAACAAGTTTTAAATTGAAGTTAGTGGCTACTATTAGACTTGGTTTGTTTTCATCTTCATTGCACAATGGTTTTGTGAAGCTAACAGAAACTACTATAATATTTTCTCTTGCAAAGTCTGTTTGCTAATCAGTAGCGGATCTAATCAAGAACCTAATAAGTGCATAATGGTACATTTGCTTCCCAGGAGAAACCACTGTTTCTCATCATACCAGAAAATACCCCCTTGCAAGGTGCAACCAGGATGCATGGACTCACTGCAACAGTCTAATAATTTAATTGCGAGCCCTTAGGCAGGGATAACTTAAATTACAATTAGAGAGCTCTAGCACTGCTGCTAACATCTGTGTTATGAACACTGTACTGATTAAAGGTTTTTAAAAGAGAACTCAGCACTTCACACTCCAGAACAAGTCACTACACCAACTTTGAAGTCTTCTGTCTTACTATCTTAACACTTGTGATTCACTCTGCCTAGTCTTTTCTGTGGCGATTCAAAGGATCCAAGCTCAGTGTGGTGTCTGCCCTTTGAAAGGCCTACAGGGGCATGCTTACATTAGAAATACCTTTTTTGCAGGTGGAATACATGCAACAGAAAGCAATTCTACAGCACTACAAGAAAAGCACCATGCACAAACACTGCCTTGCCACCGCCTCCAAAAACATGACAAGCTTTGGAAGACTGCAGATATCCTACAGCAGCAGAAATACAAGGCCTGTTCCCTTTCTCTACATAGCCGTGCAGATCCCGATCCTACAGTGGGATTCTTCAGCGTGCGCCGCACATACAGTGCGGAGGCCTGAGCCGTACCTGCTGGAGCAGTCTGAGTCCTCTAGAGGAGTTCCCCCGGGTTTTACACTCACATCCATGCAACAGCTCCACATAAAGGCGATTTTTTGCACAAGCCAGTGATTTTCCTGTTGGCCTACAGGATTGCAGCATGTAATATCGTAAATCACAGAAATAATAGCACACATGGAGCATGTAAGTATGTTCAAGACTAATCTAAGCAGAAGTATTCATTAATGTTGTGACTGTGCAATCACAAATAGCAGTACTCAATAGCAACCTTCACAGCAGATGAAACAGCTCAGCAAGCAACCACAGCGGCTCTATGTAGAAATCCTCTCACAGGTTGCTACTCTGTGCCATCTGGTGAAGGTTGAGCCAACTTGCTACGGAAAGACATGCACACTTTTTTTTGCAACCACATCCATAACAAGAATCCAGTAGCAGTGAGACCAAGCCTATGGTACCAACAAGGTCAGCAACACATAAAGCAATGGTGAACAACTTCCCTCTGTTTTACTGCAGTCAACCTCACCATAACACAGCAGAAAGATGATACCCAAAAAATTATAAGCACAGAACCTCTTCCAGATACTGCTAGGCTTCTCAATTGTCCAAAGGGAAAATCATAACCCATCTTACACACTTCATTTTGTGCCATATGTAGATGTATTTAAATAGTTTGTACTTCATACGTGCTTTTCTGCTAAAAAGCTTGCACTTGGAGATGACCTACCAATATTAGACCTCCTACAGAGTGGAGCTCTGTTATGGGGGAAGGCCTGTAACACCCCAAAAAGGGAAAACACAGGTCTTCAAACTATTCCTCTGCTCCCATCCCCTATACTACCCACACATTTGGATGACATGAAGGTGAAACACCAGCAACCAAACTCAGCCTTATCAAAACAGGCTGTAGATACATTTTTCTTTAGTTTTTCCACCTTGACTGATTTAAAGTTGTATAAGAACAGCCACTAGATTCCTTTGAAACCCTGAACTGATGCTTTATAGGTTCTAATTTACTACTTCCTTCCAGCAGTATGAAGTAGATAAGAACTTCATCAGGTAGGGCTCAGCACGTTTTAACACCTTTACAAAGTGGTAATGAACAACACAAAGCCAGCTCCCTATCTCTTGACCAAGCAAAAAGATGCAGTTGGTGCTTGTTCAGCCCAAGTGGCAGGACATGGCCCCTTCCATAGCTCTAGTAAGAATCCAGCAACTGTCTTTTTTAAACTGTTGGGACAGAAGGGTGTTGGGTTCAAAACTGCTCCAACTCTGTGGGAAAATCAAAAGAGTCAAGGGTGCATATAGCACACAGACAACAGATTTTATGATCCAAGCAAGTTATTCACCTTCCAGATAAGCCCTTTTAGGCTAGGGAGGGAAAATACGGGGGCACTAAAACTGTTTTTGAGGCAACAGCAAAACCCACCCTCAGAAGATGACACAGCAGGTTGTTTCCTTATAGACAGTACCTCTAGGAGTGTGTTGCTCTATGCTTATCTTTCTCCAATGCTAACTTAAATACGTAGTCATTCCTCCAAGAAAAATTTGCAATGGCCCCAGCAGCAACACTGCCTACCTGCCTACACAATGAAGTTTCCGTTCAAGAGCTCTAATAAAGCTTACCTTTAGTTTAGTTTTTAAAAGTCATCTCCGCATTCTAACTTGGATGTTCTTGAAGCCCTTCTTCATAAAACACTCTCCAGTGGGTAAATTAGGAGAGACCTGCCTTGCTAGGGACACAAATGGCATCGCCTCACCAGTACCATACCAATGACCACAGCGGTCAAAGTCTGTTATTTCAGAGCAGGAAGACCTCAAAGACCCCATTTCCAGCCTATTATGCAGGTACAAAACTCAGAAGGCAATGAAGGTCCAAGTACCAAGTAGGCCTTGAATTTATTCCAGTCCTGCCCACAAAGATGCGGTGCCCCAATATGCAGTCTTCCATCCTGAAAGCAGTAACCCATCAGTAGATGGCAGTATCATGAGCTAGTCATTCTTCATGGCCTATTTTTAAGAAGCCCAGCTTTCCCAGTCTGCCTGCAGAGCAGAGAAGCTCCTGTTTGACCCACAGCGTGATTACAGCTTGGGAAGCAGCCTCCTCTGCTGGAAAAGGCAGCAGTCCTAGAGAAATGCAAATATTGCATACATGAAGCAAAAGAACTGCGATACCTAACTTTGATTTTGTGAAACACTACGCAAAACTCAGCAATGCATAAGGGTGACAGCTACACAGAGCCTGAAGTATGTGAATAAAAACAGTTTCCCTTTTCTGACAGGAAATTCCACTGTTTGAGACAACAAAACAGAAAGAGCAGCAGCCCTTAAGATACAGCCCTCACAAAATAAACTTTTTTTTTTTTTAAAGAAGAAGAATCTTGGCATATGGTAACAAAAACTATATAATTCTCTTGATCTTTAATCTCTATGCCAATGTCTGTTTTACAGATTATGGCCTCAGCTACTGACAAATCTGCTTAGTGAGTTTTTGGCTGACAAATCTGGCAACACAAATGCTGTCTGAAATACATTCAAAAGGCTAAACATTTTCATAATAGCTACTTTACACAGCTTAGTAGGTTTCCCTTTAGGACACCAATTTGATTTTTTTAAAGTGACAGTGTTAATTTTTATGATTACACACAGAACTGAGATTTTTATTTAATACAGTGGGTCTTCTAAAGCTTTTCAAGGGGATCAACCACTTTGCCAACAGACGGGTGTTACAGCAGGGGTGATTATAGTAATTTTTCATGTAATTGGGAGTCACCATTTGGTTGCTATCTTTCACATGCTTGTTGCCTCATCATATAATCCTTCATAATGGGAGTTTGTTGTGTGTCACAAGAATGTGCCAAGCAGCCGGGAAATAATAAACAGAGGAACCCCCTGGCTTGTGGGTAGCACGAGTGTTTTAACATCTGCCCAGCTTCTTTCAGCTGCAATAAATTTCAGCTGATAGCAGTGACCCAATACGAAGGCATTTTGTTGTTGTTTTTGTTTGTTCAAGACAAAATCTTGAACATCACACTCCATTATCTCAGCTACAGTGGCATAATCTGTAAGGACACAACTCGCTGACAAATGACATTGCCTGATGTGAAAGATCATGATGCATCAGAAACTAGTAGAGACATCAAGTTCTTGCCCCAAGACGTCTGGGCTCTCTGTGAACAGCAAGAGTTGTTCTTTACAATTATTGGCCGCAGTTTGCTTGCATTAAATTATAAATAATTTCACAGGAAATTCTGAAGCCATGCCTCCTCTGGTTGTGATCTCCTCAAGTGTCCTCCAGCAAAGAAAGAATAAACAGGGTAAGTACGCTACAACGGGAGTTCTCACAGGGTTACCAAGTTCAGCCTGACACAACAAAACACATAAGCACCTGCTTAACACTAAACCCAAGAACTGCTCCATTAAAGTTAATAGGACCACTCATTGGCTTAAAGTCGAGGAAGTACAAATGCACTCCGCTGATTCCAAGCCTTTGGGAGACTGCTAAAAGAGAAAACAATTCCCTTTGGGCCATTTATGTTATATGGCTCCATCAGCTGGTCACAGCAGCATGTCAGTACTACCTGAAATAGGACATCATTGTTTTATGGTATAAATGGATGGCACATGGACCAAAAATGGTCCTGGTATCATGTTGCAGCCTTTCCTCTATGCCAAAAAGAGATACCAAGACTCAGGAATGATTAACCAGCAAAATAAAATTCAGGTACTGCAAAACTGTTTTCAGCAATTTAATAGTATTATGACTCAATAGGAAATGAATGGCCTAGAAAACAGAGATCACTGTATCATATTCTGGATAAGCTGTGTAGTACAATCAAGATCTTGTCCTACTGTGGTCACTGCAGATCCTATGGACCCACTGTGCTGCAATGCCAGTGTTAGCCCTGGGCCTGGGCAAATCCAGACCAGGGAGTGGTGGTCTGCAAAGTGGACTGCAGATCCAACTATGGTTGCTACAGAGATACCATTGCTTCAATGACACATGAAGCACATGAAAGACTCATACATCAGTGCTTGGAATATTAAGCTCCCATTAACTTCAGTTTGGTGCTCCCAGTGACCTCACTGGAGTTGAAGTATATTCAGCATATCCCAAGAGATTCCGTAAATTTCAGGCTTTATTTGTGATGAAACAAATAAAATTCAGATTTAAGTTCTTGGTTTTCCTAAGTTAAAAAAAAAAAACAAAAACAAACCACCAATAATTATTTCAGATTACCGTCAAAATAAACCTACTTCTAATATGTTACTAGCTAGAAGAATGCCATTTACCACACCGAATTCTTCCTCTGACTTTTAGATTTATGTTTTTATATGTGGTCTCTTCAACTTTCATAGACAGAATGAGATGGACAATACACTGGCTGATATACATAAGCTCTCTGTAGCCGTCTATCCTAAAAGCAGCAAAATAGCCTATCACACAGTGCATTTTACCTTGCCCGTAGTCAGTCGCTGGAATTTCACTTCGTAGATCATTATAATGAGAGTGCAATTTTTCACAGCTATGCTTCAGTAAAATCTTCTCATATTACATCTACCTCTTGTTGACTAAGAAAATGCGTATAGATTCACATTCCAATTCTTGCAAAGCTTTTTAAAGTATGCACAAGCAAACAATACTTAAAGCTGTAGAACAAAGTCCTTTACTGAGGAATAGTTTTAAAGAACACAGGTGACTGCCCTACTGGCATTTCTGTCTTTCCCATCCAGCTCAAGAGCATAGCAGCATGTTTTGGCAAGTCTAAGAAGCCTATTTCTTCATTACTTGTAAATTAATTCCATAACAAAATGCAGTCCATGCACACATGGTTGGCCTCTTTCATCCTTCATACAGACACACTGATGTCAATAACAGTAATACAGTATCAATGTATGTATGGTATTAATTACATCAAATAGAAAACTAAACAAGAATCTGAAATACAAAAGGCACTATTTACTACATTAAGACAGACATAAAACTGGCTAATGCTCAAGCAGCAGAAGCAAACTAGTATAACTAGGGAGAGGAACAAAAGATCATGACATATCCCAAGTATTTTGCAGTTGGTGTAGAAGAAATTAACTGATCTATGGCTGGACATTATTCAGTTTTGCATTAGAAATAGACAAAAGTGCCTTAGGATCTAAAATGACACTGACTTGCACTGATGCTCTCACCTAACCTTTACAAAGCTCCTTTTGGTTTTTACTACTGTGATATTTTCAAATTTGGGATTTTAAAAATAATGCTTTTGCTGATACACACTAAAGATACATGCCAATGTGAAGACGTCTTCTATCAGGAAAGGGAACAAGCTGTCCAGGATGCACTGGGACATGCGCATTCAAACTAGCAAAATTATATTCATAGTAAGAGTGGTGATAACATCTGTGAAGGCACTGATGAGGTGATATAATGCACGTGACCAGATAAAGACAGTGGCGAATTCAGGCTTCAGAGTCAAATAAATTAGGGAGCCTGTCATGTAATGGAACGGAACAGATCCGATCCTGGAAAAATCAGCACAGAACAAAAAGGAGGGTCAGAAGAGAAATCAAGAGACTGTCATGTAGAGGTGAGTGTAAACAGACCTGTCCACTATTCAGGTGGATCCCAAGGAGAAGTGCAGGGAGGATGACCTCAGGGAGCATATAACTCCTGGAACAGAACCGAGAATTAAGACCTGCCTCAAGTAAAGGAAAACGCATAGTACATGTCACACAGAGTGCCTGCATTGCATTGGAGGAAAAAACAAAAATTCCCAGGTCAGGATAATGCATGCTGTCTGCAGTGTCTTTGAAACGGACAGTTTCTTGAGACAAAATTCTTTCAACTCCAGGATGATCCTATTAAAATTAAGAAATTTAAGTTTTATTGAACTTGGTAAGTTCAAACATTAACATCCTAAACCTGACAACATTTATCTTGGAACCAAATCGATTTTTATTTCTACTACTCCCACAGTTTCAATATTCAGTATGCCAGAAAGTTCTTGCATTGATTTTTGACCAGTTCTATAACAGAAATTGTAGATCCCAGCAGCAAATAGTGTTCGGGCTTTCCATACCAGAAAGAGCTTGGGAAGGTAGTCTGGGACAGCAGGACAAACATATTATCTTGATGTTCCTGCTAACTGATGGGTTGTTATTAACTGTTGAACTGCTTAATTAGGTTTTATAGTTAACAGCCTGTTATGATTAGAGGGGACAATGCATGTGCGTTGTTGAGCTATTGTTTCAAAGCATTTGCAAATTCAGAAGAAGCATCACTCAATTCACTCTCGGGAGGCTCTCTCAGCAAGCTGAAAGAAGCGAAGCTTTCTATTCTGCAGAAGAAAACTCTCACTTTAGGCATGAAGTGGGTGGATTCCCCAAACCAACTACATCCCCCAAAGGACAGCAAGGCACCCTGTTTTGGCACATGGGGCCCTGACAGCTCTCCTCCTGTCCTGCAGCATCACCCACATCCCTAGGTCTGACCTTCACTGCACGGCAGAAATCACTGGCCAGCTGGCCAGGGCTAACAGTATGGTTTCAGTAGAGTAATTTCACTGGACTCTGGCACTTCAGCTTTGTTTCCGTTTTCTGGGAGTTAACCCTCACTCAGTTCACCTGCTTTTTAAATGACAATTTCCCTATGCATCTCGATGGCACAGTACAGTCCTTTCCTGCTATTTTAGGCTCTTTCATACTCTTTTTAGAATTCCTGTACAGAAGCTCCTTTCTACACTTTCTCCTACTTACCTTTTCTAGTCACCAGCTGGTACTTTTCATCTCTTTCTGGAAACCACTCAGTCTCCCAATTTAGTCACACATTCACTCCATTCCTCCTGGCCAGCTGCCACACCTTCCAAGCTTACTTTGTCATTCTCCTCTTAACAGGCAGGAAACCCTTCACGCAATCTTTGCTAGATTGTCTAGCAAACCCATCCCCTCCAGAAAGACTGCAATTGATAAAAATTTCAGAAGGTACCATCAACTGCCTATTGAACCCATCACTGCTTGTTGTCACTCTTTCTTCTTACTTCTTGTATTCATCATTTCTCCTCATTTTTATCCAGCCACACAATTGAGAGACCATAGCTGCACTCTTGATTTTATAATTATACAAACAGTGCATAACTACACATTGTGAAAAACTCTCAAAGAAATCCTGTTAAGTGAAGATAACATCGTAGGCTGCTCGGGGGAAAATCAGGTCAAGTTACATTCTACATAACCTTCACAATCCTCTTTAACACGAAGATAATAGTGGGCTAAAGAATATTTCAAGCTATCCGATTCTTCCCCTCCAACTATTCAGATCTGTTACATGAACTTTTGCCCCATTTTTGTGTAAGCATAGGTCAGCAGAATCACCATCTGTACTATACAGCTAAAATAGTGCTCCATGCCCCTTAAAACACCCTGTTCTAAAACCCTGTAAGGGCACATCCTCTCCTTTGTGAGAAAATGGACTTTTATGTAAAATGCATACTGCTAAGGAGCAAATTTCTCCTATTCACAGACTAGCCAGTAAAAGAAGAGTTCAGTTTCTTTCTGCGTTGAGTCTTGACCTTTCTTCAGGTGGAAATTACGTACAATGAGGTAGACATACACCAACTGAAGGACAGAATGACACACTCAAATTATTTCACTCAGCCTAGAGAAAACAGGTGGTAATAATTTTCATTAACTACAGCTCTATGCTAGAGTTGATCCCACAACCCAGCAGTTAGAAGATCTCAATGCAGATTCTCAGCTGCTGCCATCATTCCATTGACTTCAGTATTGATTGATTTCAATCGTACCTCACATCCATGGACTCTGCCTCTAAATCCTGTTGTCCAGCGTACTGAGTATTGAAAATGTTGAAATTCATGTAACGCTAACAAATTCATCAATTTTCTCTCCAGTCACCAAATAATACCAGAACTACTTTAATTGAGCCATATAATTACTTGATGACATAAATTCCTGGCTATGTACAGAACCAAAACTCTGCACATTTCAGCTTCATGGGAATGGCACAGAATGGATTCCAGACAAATAAGATTTGCCAGCTTGTTCAGGACACAAGGCCAGTATTCCTCCCTATTTCACTTGTTGCTATCAGTCGGCTGTCAGACACACAGATTTTTCAACAAAAAATAAACTCAGACATTAAATCATTAAGAGGTGTTTTGGCATGTTCAAAGCCTGTTTTGGCAATCCACAAAATGATACAAAGACATCAGGATCCATTATGTCCCCAGCCTGGGAAATGTTATTCAATACCAAGATAACAGAAGTCTTACACCTCACTTCTCTAATAATTTTCAACAACTTGGCCCTTGTTTTTTTTACCTAGCCCAGTCCTCCTAAATCTTTTGTGCAATGCTTTCACACTAGTCATTTAAATTAGAGCAAAATCCAGCATATAAATTTAATGAATAATTTTCACCAATTGCAGGCTCTCTGCTACAGGTTTTTCTGAAAGTTCTAGAAAAAAAACTGTTGCTAATTTGATGTTATTTACGAAAATGGAAGACAACTGAAATGCTTCAGTTGTCAACCAGTACATGCAACTTTGCTTCCAAATTGAGGCGGTTTTAAAGCACTCCCTCTGAGAAGGCAGGAGTTCAGTCGAGTTGTCAGGCACCAACCGTTAGTGACCACACACAAATTGAAGCCTTTTTCCACATGTGCAGGCCAGACAGTCATTTTTCTGAGCTGTAAATTAATGTTCTGGGTTCTTGACACACATGATTTTTTTTTAAGGTGCCGATTTTCTTGAGAAACGTATTTTGCACTGTGCTTGCTTTAAATGAACACTTCAGAAGGGGTTTTAAGAGGGCCTCTGAAGTAATTACTAAGTACCGCTATTTCCACAATAAACTGGATTTACGTGGTAAGCCATGATTGCATATGTGGATCTGCTGCAGTCCAGAGACCGCCAAAATTCACAAAGAGTAGTGCTGCTCTCTTGCTTTTCGGGCAAACACACAAAATCTTTGAAACAGTGACATGTGAAACAGTTTGTCTAAAGGGCAAGGAACATGTTATCAACCATGTATGATATTACTAACTGCATCTAAGAAAGTGACTGCACACCAAGTGCTTATTTAAGCACTTGGTGCCTTGAGATACCTGCTTTGGGACACAAGCAGCTTGATGAGTGACAGCAGCTCTATTCAACCCAACTGGAGATGTCTATGAAACCCCAACATGAGGTGCCATGTGTCAAAAATTGGCCACATGGTGCAAAGCCTAAACCCAGCTGCTCAGCACAAGGGAATTCTGTGCTGAACAACAGCATGAAAACTGAAGTTAATCTCTTATCCAAAGGACAGAAAGTAGGGTTTTTAATGATGTTATTACATACACCTTGGTAGTCCTAAGCGTCTGGGAATCTGGAATAAAGTCTCTCATCAGTACACAGGAGAAAAGAATAAAACTGCAGCCAACTGCTACTTCATAAGGAAGAACACACTTAATTCTGACTATGCAGCGATTGGTGCTACCTCCTGCAACATCTGTCTTGTTTCTTCCACTACATTCCAGTTTATTACTATGAATACAAACATCGTCACCGTTTGCTCAGGCTCCACTGCTTCTGCTTTCTTCAGAGGCAGTCTTGGTAGAAATCATATTTCTTCTGCTGCTATAAAGGCTGCATGTGCCAGACACAGTGCTGACAGCTACAAATAGGTCAAGAGTGTGATTCAGTTCCTATAGAATGAGTAGGAGTCTTGATGCTGATGTTAACAGCGACTGATCCAGATCCAGAAGTTCTAATTTTTCTGCTGGAAGCCTTCCAAAACCTCCCAAACATCTGAGCTCAGGCTAGAAGAATGAAGATAGCCTCACTAACCAATAAAACCCCAAGTACACATGCAAATCCCTACGAAAGGAAAAAAGCAGCCTTTTTAACCTTTGTGTCCTTGATCATCCTTTCTCCTACTCTTACCTGACTGTCAGGTCCCTTACATAGGCATGGCATAGCACTTCGCACAGAAAAATTCATAAGTGATCAGCGGGTGTAAAACACTACTATTATATTTTGGTGTAGCACCCGCTGTGTACTTATTTGCACAGGTGTGAACGCCGATACAAATGGAAAGGCAATGGTGAATTGGAGAACCATTCGGCACTCGTGCTGGTATGCTGCTGTGCTCCGTGCTCCAGTAACGGTCTGTCACCAGCTCTACCCTGACTACATATTGTGCTATACTGAAGAGCAGCTGCCAAAGCCACAGCATTTTCTTTCCACCCTCTTGCCAAGTGCACCTGCTGCCCAGAGCCCTCACTCCGCTCCTGCCAGAGCTGCTTGTTGCTTTTATTCTGTTATTTCCTCTCGTGCCTGAAGTTCATAATACATTCCTTCAGCAGCAGCAGAAGGAATATTTAATCATTTTAATTAGTGGAGGATGGACATTGTTGGTCAGTGGCTTACAGGGCTCATGCCACATTTTGTTTTGTTTGCCTGGCTTCAGCTTCCCCGAGACCAGATTCTGGTCCTGCAGATATTTGAGATCGATGTGGGCATGGAGTGGTCCACCTGGACCTTGTGGCAGCACTGTGACCTCTTCTGTGATAGGCGTCTACAGATTGCTGCTATTCTACATCCTTGCTGCTGCTGCTACCTTTGTGGATCTGCTGATCATTTTACATTTGCTACTTCTATCACAAGCTTTCCAAATCTGGACTTTCTCGCAAAAGCAAACACTCCTTTCAATTTGAAAATACAACCCCTACAGCCATCTCTAATTGCTGCAAAGTTCAAAACCATCCATCCTCATCACGTAACAAAAGAAAAAATGACACAAAAATGTAAAAACCACACTTAACCAATGCTAATGGCCAGCACCACAAAAACGAGCTGAACTTATGAACCATGAGCCTTGTTTGTCCTTTACTGTGAGTGATCTTGTCTTCTGTTGACAGGGATCCGTCACGTTCTCAGCATTACTTGAACTCAGGGGTGTCTGCCTACGAGTGCATAATACAAAGCCTGGCAAACAGTCTTGAAAGTACAAGTAGTCGCACTCACCAAGATCCAGTGAGCCTGCAGGGAGCAAGCTGCTTCACTCTGAGGAGCAGAAGTCTTTCATGACAGCCGCTAGCTTTTTCTTTTCTTAAAATAAAAAATAAAAATAATAATAATAAAAAAAAAAATCAATGGCACAACTGCACCATCACTGGTGCTAAAAGGATCAGGCCCCTCTGGTGATTTCAGATGTTGCTCATTTACTCAGAAATTAATCCTCCCTCCCCTCATATTCAGAGCCACTTAACACCAACCAACAATTATGCCATCTGATCACTAAAAATAAAATAACTTTTCTTCTTTGTCTCTGAATGTATTCCTTCAGGACCCATTTTTTTCTGCTGTTCAGTGAGCCAGAGAGAAGGATATTATGAGTTCTGGGTGTTTAACAAACAACATGACATGCCACACTCTTGAAGAATACAAGTGCAGGTCTTCAGCTTTCACAACAACAGATCTCATTTTTGGGGTAAAAATAAAAGGCATTATTTTAATTTGTTTAATCTTTTGGTTAAGTAAGAAATGTAGTCATAGTCACCATAAGGGCACTGAAATACAAGTCATGCTCTGTCCAGAGAATGAACACTGTTATCTTTTCAATACTACTCATAAAACTTAAACTGCATTTAAAAAAAAAAAAAAACCAACCAAACAAAACACTCATGAAAGACCAGAATAAACGTTATGTTACTCTTGATACATATGTAACAATTAGGAGCTAGGTCTTACAACCTTTATTCTCAACAATATCAATAGGATTACTGAGTAATCCTCAGAGGGTTTCAGGATCAGACAATAGTGTTCTGCTCAGTTTTCATATAACAACGTATCTCAACACATCTTTCAACATCTTTAGCCAGAAAGTAAATTGGTCGTGTAGCAGTTCTCCACTAAGGTAAAACAGACAAGGCTGTTGTACCTCTCTGCACAGAAAGGCACCTTAATACTTAATGTGATTAATTGAGGGTAGATTAATGACTGAGTCAACAATAATTCCCATACGGAGTGTTTGCATAGGAGTGTGTGGGTATGCTTGCAGTAGTATACTTGCGTGCAAAAAATCAAACACAAAATCTGATCACATGTTCACAGCTGGAAACAGTGTTAGGCTTTATTCAGTAAGGTATAAGGCACTATCATTTAGCTCTCCCACAGCAGGAGGAAAAATGGTGCCACAGAAGAGAACTATCACATCAGACACACTCCAGGGGTCTCTTTTACCTACATTGTTCCTCTCCCAAATGTAGCTCTTTAAATTTTAAATAGAAAAAGAAGACACAGAAACATTGTGCAGTACAAAAGTGTCACGGTGAAAAAATGTGGAAAACATTTCTCATTAAGCAAGGTAAATACCCTGAAGTTCACATGTAGCTTTGATGGTGCAGTGTGTGCCTTTAAGACTTAAAGAAACACCCACATCAAAGTGTTGTCTTAAGATGGTGGGTCTTTAGTTCAAACATAGCCAAGTTGTACAATAGATGATGTGGTGAATGTCTACACTATTTTTATACTGAATAAAATATGGCAAAAATACAGGCTGCACAGCACATTTTAAATTTGTTTCAATTTTTTTAAATTTAGAGAGGATAATAAATGTATGTTCATATTTTTATAGCAAGCTATGCCCAAAACATCAGCTCAGCCTCATACTTCTTACTTGTATTTAAAATACTGCCTGAAATGTTCAGAAGGCTAAATACACAGAAACCTAGCAGAAACACTGGCAAAGCACAAGAATCTCACAAGTGTAAATAAATACAGAATATTTTTTTTTTATTCTCAGTGTATTTTTCAAGGTAGAAAACACATCCTGAGAATTCAGATCTATATCACTGAGGAAGAGATTTCCTCTAAAAAGATACTCAGTATATTTCTCTCTCATTTTGCCTATTTGTGTATATCCATTTACCAATACAGCTTCACTGTGCTTTTTTTAATTCCAGTGCGCACAGACAACAAACATGCTTCTCTTCATGCCGTACCTGAGCCCGTGCCTGGCTCCTGGGGAGCGCAGGAGCCCCACTGCATCTCACTGCCAGGGACGAGGACCCCGCGGTCCCCCCCATCTCATGTCCCATTGCTGCACCAACCATGGGAAAAAGCTATGCAGAGCCAATGAAGGTGCTTTGGAAAGCAAGCGGGACATCACCCAACGGAAGAATAAATGCTTACCACATATAATCCAGAAGAAGCTGGTAGCACTCAAAAAACTTTGAATATACTTTAACCTCCAAATTTCAAGTGTTAACTATTATCAGAGCTTTCTAGCTTTGGCCCCATTTCAGTGAAAATAGGCTTTGGGAAACAATGACTGCTTTTGAAAATTCCACCTACAGAATATTTCACTATTAGAATTAATACCTTTTATAGGAGATGCCTAGGATTTTAAATGATAGTGCCCTGAGCAACTAGTGTTTATTTTTATATTTATCACATCTAATGGAAATTGAAATACAGCTGAAGAAAAATAAACTGTTGTGCACATTACCTAATACACTTCTTAAATATCAATACAAGCCACTTGAAATGATAGACTGTGTAATTAAAAATAGAGATGAAAAAATGTAAAATTACTGTTTATCTAAGAGAGCTAAAAAAGTTCACAAGAGAAACATTGTCAGAGTGCAAACATGAACTGTCAGACCTACCTTCTCTGGTATCAAATTCTGAATAAAAATACATCCATTAAACAAAGGTTTAAAGATAAATTATTTAAAAATACATCAATAAAATATTAATGCTGGTTGCTAAAGAAATATCCTACAAAGCCAGGCAATCATACTGTTAGATACCTTCCTTAGCCATGATGAAATCATAGAAGAAAAAAAAAATACATAAACCACTTCATGTAGCTCAGTGATGTATTATTTGATAGGGAACACTTTATTGCGAGTGTCCATTAACTGATGCTTACACTGTAACTCACAGTATATGACATCCATATGAATCTCAAATGAATTCACTACTATCAATGCTGTTTAAATGAATACTATGTGGATCAGGGCTCTTTTTTGAACAGATGCAATCTGTTCATGTATGATGAGCTATATCTGAATTGAAGGGGTTGCAGTGTGCCGGGTACAAGGAAAATATAGAAAGTAGTATGAGAGGTTTAATCTGGCAGTGTAAGGAGATCAGGAAGCCTGTGTATGTTCTGTGAAATGAGAGGGAGAAAGAAACTGCGGAAGATGACAAAAATCAAATCTTAGCAATGATATTAAGAGCAACAGGAATGCATACACAAAGAATAAGAACTGTTATTGTGTATTGACAGAAGAGAGAGAAACAATGCACCAGAGCGTGAGAGAAAGATGCTGTTGGGAAAAAAAAATTGGAACAGAAGGGAAGTGAACAGCCTTATGGTGTGTAAAGATTAGGTAGTGATTGAGGACATGTTAGAAAAACAACCTGTGAGGTAGACTAATTGTAACCAAAGATAAAGATAATAAAAGGCCTGAAAAAAATGGCAGAAACAGATACAAACTCTTGTTCGAGGGAGAACAGCATAGGGCCAGTCTAGCATCCCAGCACAGGGATTTCTCTGGGGATGGCCCACAACTGGATGAGGGGAATAGAAATCAAACAGGTCTGTCGCACAGGAAGAACAACCTGTTTTTTTCATAATTAGCCAAATGGAGAGCAGAAATAGTAAAGGAACAGCCAAAGAGTTAGTGCTTAGTCCCACAGAAAACCAGTACTTTATTCAGACAGCCTGCCAGTTGAGCTAATCCTGTAACCAGCCACGCTGGCAGTTATGATCCAACTCTATAAAGTATCATTGGAACTGCTGCTGCCGCTGCCACTTGTAGCTCCCACTGCTCGCTCTTCACTTCATAGTATTTCTAAAACAGATTGTCTTGGGCTTTGAAGAGTTTGCTCAACAGGGAGATGAGCAAAGAAGAAGGAAAAGATGTTAAAGTTCTGCTGCTGATATGGCTCAGAAGTAGGACTGGTTTGCTTAAGTTGTCTGCCAGAATTGATACCGCGCTTTTCAATGAACATATCATTTTGGGGATTTATTCCCCATAAATGCTGGCTGACATCAAAATAGAGTAGGTAGCCCAACCAGGCTGAACCACTCTCTTTCTCCATCAATCCAAACACATGCACACACACAAAAGACTGAACTGCAACATGAAAATGGCAGTTGTCAGGAGATAAGTCTTTGTACTGTTTTGTCCTGTCTAGGCCATGAGTGATTTCAGTTTTACATCAATCTGCAATGATCAAAATAAACATATTTACAGCAAAGGGCAAAAGAAACACAATATAAATAGGAGAGTGGCATTCTATCTTTCATTATTTTTCGGGAGGGGAAAAAAAGGGACCCAGATATACTTTATCTTTCCTGCATGCCTCCATAAAAGCAGAATTTGTGCTAATATTTTTAAAAATTGCTTTCTGCCTTTCTTTTTTGATGTTTTCCAACCTGTCTGTTAAGGTAGCTACTTTCTCACAGAGACACATGCCAGTCTTCCCTCAAGACAAATACCCTTGTCAAAACAATAAGCAGAAGTTTTGAAATTGCCATAAAATAAAGCCTGTTCTAAAATAAATAGTGTGTGATACAGGGTTCAACAACTTAAGACCTGGAGCAGTTTGCCTGGACATCACTGGTTCACAGTCTGAACACAGCTCTGACATACTTTTTCTCCCTGGTTTTGAAGATGGCAATACCGGATCATCGTCGTTTATATTCTCTGCTCTATGGACTGCTCGGATAAAATACCCACTGAAGTTACCAGAAGAGCTTTACGTAAGGTCTTCAAGACCAGCACACAGCAGCCACATCTACATTAGCAGGTATCGCAGTCCGCAAAAAGCAGCTCCCTGGGGTGCAACAGCTGATGCTGAGGACCCCACACACATTTTGGGGGCATTTACTTGAAAACTGTTTGGTCTCAAAACTGAATGCCCATTAGCAGTACATGCATATGCAGAGTGTACCTTTGTGCTTAGTTTCACACGGTTCACGGCCAGTCCAAAGTGCTCTGAACCGCGAACCAAAGTGCAGGATGTGGGGCCAACAGGAGATGCACTTCAAAAGCACGCTCCTGATCCCCCCAAAAACCCTGGAGTAGAGACACTCGGTTTGGGCTGTCAGCCTTTTTGTACAATTTAGTTAAAACTGTTTCACACCGTATTTTAAAAATACATAAAATCATTGAAAGACTGAAATCTAGAAGGGGGAGGGGGAAAAAAAAAGATCCTAACTGTTCCATAGTTAATGTTACATTCAACAGTAATTACTTAACACATACAAAGCTCAATTGCATAACCTACAATTCTCCCACTTTGTGTAGGCTCCTTTGCTTCTACTTTAAATAAAAGAAATTCTTTTCATTTTGTCAAGAAAACTTTTCTCTACCTCACTACTGCATGACAAGGGAACAGATGGCAATTTAAGGGGAGAATTTATGAGAGCCACAATCTTAATGTTGCATAAAGAAAAGAAAAAGACTCGCATCAAAACCACTGACAAATGTACTTGCTAATATTAATGCACTCCCCATTCATCCAATATGCTTCCTAATTGCTTTTCTGTACATAATAATGTGGCACCTGCTGCTCAACATTGCAAGCGCATCAGGATTTCTCCAAAGTCAAACAGCTCTGCAACTGGCCCTCTCCCAGTGATAAATGTAGAGCACTGTATCACGCACAGTTCCTGTCAGTGGCATAATTAAAATTTTATACTTACAGAAAAAGATAGTAAACAATCAGTTCTTAAATGGATTCACAAGAGGAACTCTTGTTACAGCCAACTTTATAATTAGTATGCATCATGTAATGCTAATATATCCATGACAAGAAAATAGGAAAAATGTAGAAACTCAGTTGTTCTCTTTAATGCAATGTTAAACTACACAAAAAAAAAAAAAAAAAGAAAGAAAAAAAAGAAAGCAATCAGCCTATTGTTATTTCAGTCTTCTATTTCTGCTCTTCATTTTCCATTGAAAATAGCTCGGCACATTTTGCACTGGAATGATGGTCGCTCCCTAGTGCCACATCTCTGGAATTTTCAAACAGCCACTAGGATAGGTTTCAGCTTTATGATGTTTATTCATTTTAATTTTACATTAGACAAAAAAAAATGTAATTTATTTTTAACAGAGTTGGGGCCAAAACACACAATCTTTATTAGCTGACAAAACTCCCACTGACAAAAGATATCCAAAACATTTAAATGTATTTTTCTGCCGATGTGGTTATGCATCACCTAAAGTGTGACATGCTATAAGCAAAAAAAAAAAAAAAAAAAAAGCATTCACATCAAGTGTCCTAAATTAACTCCTGAGCCTGACAATATTAAGCAGAACTGAGATGCCATATGCTGTTTCATAGTGAAACCATTCTATATCTATCGGATATAGAATACACATATATTTGCATAATGCATGGATACTATGTACATTGCAGATTATAATCTGAATATTTATGATAAAATTTCAGTCTGCATATATGCATCTTACATATATTTTTGCTTACAAATATGCTGTTTACACTCATGCATGCTCATTCAAACGTATGCATACACTTTTGCTTAGTTTTCTAATTGTTTTAAAATAATTTGATGGAATAATTTTGGAAATATAGCTATGTAACAGTCTGCTCTGCCCCAAAAAGCCATACGCTGTATAAGTGCAAGTCTACAATAATTTAGTGCTCCAAAGTTTAAAGTAACATGCATCCCAAGACATGTATTTTTAACTAAATCAGTGGTTTGCATTTTTAAATGCAAGCTAGGTACTATATTTAAGAAACTTTTTTTTTTAATTCATGACTTCTATTACTTTGATTCATAAAAATATTTTAACTATCTTCTGAGAAACAGGGCGGGAAAATTATCCTATAGCCTATTCAAAAAAACATTTTTAAATACTATTATTTATGATATTACCAGCCAAATCACAAGCATGGGTTTGCAAAACAATGCTTCCATCCTTTTTTAACGGAAACAATATGCAAAAATAATTTAGAGGAGAAATATTTTCTAGAACAAAATACAAAAAAAGATTTACTTTTTACAAATGTCAGTGAAATAATATACATGCTTGGAATATGTGTTGGCAGGGAGACAATTCCAAATGCACCCGATTCACAAAGACATGCTGGTAGCCTGCTTAGAATATAATAGCCAAGATCTAAATCTTCTTTATCTTCACTTGGCATGATGATGTGCATGCCAAAAATTAAAATACCCTTCCAAATCACTGCTGCTGTGTTACAGAGAGGTAAAGGTTTCTGAGCTGTGAGGCAATCCAAAGGTCTGAGACATACTTGCATTTACACAGTGTTCTTTTCTCTGTGCTTTTCAAACAAGAATTGTGGAAGATTATCTCCATTTATAGCTTCAACATTTTTATTGATAGTGCTATTTCTTCAAAGGAATATTGCAGAACATCTTTTAAAAATGTTCAAGAATCTGAAAACATGAATAGCAATGAATCCATTTATATATAAACATACTCAGTGTCCGCCTAACTAGAGCTATCAAAAGCTTCATTCTTACAAGCAAGTGAAAAAATTCTGAAGTCAGACTCCTATCACTTGGTTACAGAAGTGGCCCTATTTCAAAGGTCAGAATTGCACTGTCAAAACAAGAAAAAGTAAATTTTTTAAAATTCTTTTTTAATGTCAATTCCCATGAACAAGATGGTCACAGGGTGTAAAGGAAATCTGGAGATAACCTCCAGTATTTTTTCTGAAGATGAATAAAACAACTGCTGGGTTACAGGTATTTGGAAAAATTTATCATTTCAGCCTTCAGTAATCTGGGGGAATACGGCTATGTAAAAAAAAAACCAAACCAACAAACCAAAACAAACCCACCACACCACACACCAAACAAAACCCACAACCCTAAGAATTCAAACAAGGGAGCAGTGTAATCTGTGACTGGGAATATGTTTTATTGCTAAAGGATGAAACTGGCCCACAGCACACATCAACACAATCTTCTCCACACTCCTAAAGTTTTCTATATGGATTGCAACAAGGAAGAGCAGGTGTTAGCACAGGCTATGGGGAGGGGGGCAAAATAAATAAATTTTTAAAATTAAAATAAATTTTAAAAACCCTACCTTACCAGTTTGTTTTCTGTGATGGGAAGAGCCATTCATGCAATTGCTCATCCCAAGACAAAGCCAGGAACACCAACAAACTTTGACACTTAATTGTCCAAAAGTCCATTCAAACAGATCAGCGAACCCAGAAGATTTGCAATTGCATGTGCAGAATTGTAGCCTTTGAGAACAGGAGGTGAATCCCACACACTGATCGTGTGAGTTTATCCATACAATGACAGTCAGAGCTGTAGAGAGTTGAATGTTTCCAGGTGGAATGAGCGCGCACATTCGCACAACAGGTTGGAGTGGGGCAAATTCATGCCTGGTGTAACTTCACAGGCACCAATTGAACTCCATCCAGAATAATTTTAACCAGTAAATATAAAGAGATGATCCCCTTCCACTGCCCCACTAATCCTGCTCTCACTTGCTGCTAAAACCCAAACTCCCACTGTCTTCAGTGATGCAGAATCTGGCCTTCTCTAAAGATCTCCCAAAATCCCCCCCAATATTCTAAAAGCACTGTATTCATGGACAGAAGAAAAAAATGCCTGTTATTCTCCATTACTGACAAAGGCTTTTTCAAGTGAACTAGAACAGGCAGAGAATGGCATTCCTATGTAAATAACAGGGAGTGGCACTGAAGTATTGGGCATTTCCCTCCCTGCTTTACAGGACCCCTCTCAGCAGGAAACATTATACTTTAATGCAGATTTCCTGGATTTCCAGCAAAATCCTTTGTCAGTTCCCCATACAGTGTATCAAGGAGTCAGACAGCACTTGCAATTCTATTAAGAACCATTTTAGATTAACCCAACTTCTATAACCTACATAATATAACACATAAATATTAATACATTATAGTTATTTCATCTAATTAGCTTTTCATTGTTTTAACCTAAGTGCAATCTCATATCATGTTCTTCAGTTCTCCAATACTAGATGTACTCGGCACAATATGATAAATGAAAACATGTATTAAGCTAATTAAAACATAGTTAAAAATCTGTCTTAGCAGAAGCCAAACTGAACCCCTCAGTCTCTGGCAAGGACCATTTTTTAATTCTGATGATATGACTTCATATCACTGAAAACTTCTTCATATGGAAAAAGCTCCAGCTTGTATTGACTGTGGCAGCCTGCCTGCTTAGAGGACAAGCTGGTATGAATGTAGCATCCCAGATCTCCTCTGAAGAGCAATTCAAATTCAGTGTCCTAGCCTTGCTCTTCAAGGCCTACCATGACGTGACAGGCTGAGACTGCAGCAAAGAATACTTGCCCTTTCCAAACAGGACCTCTCCTAGTAAACCCAATCAGTGTAAACTCTTCTGAATAAACTGGGCTTCCCAATATTTGCAGTTTTCCCTGGGGTATGGCTGTCTGTCTCATGGCAGACTGACCAGTTTATTAGCTTGGGCCCAGTACTTCACCAAGCACAGTCATACAGCACCTGGCTCAGACATGACTTGCACATGGTTAGCTTGAGCATGGGCAGGACCCAGCTGGTCTCCCTCCGCAAAACAGCACATTAACCTATATTTTCTTGTTGGAATCTGTTTATTATCAAGAAATTATAATTTTCCTTTAAAAATGGAACAAAAAAGTGGAAAATGTTCAGCTCTCCTGGTTACACAGAAAAACTGGAAGTATGTCTCAATTATATCTTTCAGAAGGTTAAAAAAAAGAAGGCAAAAAACCCAACACCAACAATGTATTCATTTAAAAAGAAAAAACAACAGGTGATTTACAGCCCTACCTCATGATTTTTTAATGCTCGGGTTTCCAACAACGCAAATGCTATCATGAGTAATAATAAAATTTTAAAGCAACAACAGTGATGCCTGCAAAGAATAGGAAACCTCGGGTTTTTGGCAGAAGGGCCACGGGTGTGGAACATACTGTCACAACTTATTAGAAAAGTCACAAATCTTGCCACATTCAGGGCAAGACCCATCACTTCACAGTAGGTTCATATACCTCCAGGATATGGGTAAGAAGAGATAAGAAGGAGAAATTTAAAGAAAAAAAAAGAGAAACAAAATAAAATAGTTCGATGACTAAGTAATCTTTCTAGAGAAATATAGATAAACAATCTCTTGCAACTGCTCACAGAGAGAGGAGATACTGCAAAAACATGAAACATTTGTTTTCCATTTTTTTAAATGTTTCCTTACAAATACCTTCCCACCTTAGAGCATTTCAAGTGTTTAAATTTAACTTATGCATATACATACACCGAAGCCACTATCTAAATGTTAAGCATGTACCTAAAGCATTGCTAAACATGGATACTCCTCCCAAATAAACATACTGCTGGGCATTCTTAGATACCTTCCTGCACTGTGACCTTAGCTTCTTTGTAGTTACTTTCTGCCGGTATATGCAACTGACAACTGATGGGACCTTCAACAGGACTTCTACACAGTGTTTTCCAAAAAAAAAAAAAAAAAAAAAAAAAAAAAAAAAAAAAAAAAAAAAAAAATCAAAATCTATTCTCCCTTTCTCAAAGCAAGCACACTCATACAAGTATTATCACTTGGTAAAATTCTTCTTTGAAAATTCTACTCCTGTTAGGATTTTCTAAATTGGATTTTTTTTTTAATTTAATCCTCCCCCAAAAAACCACAGCACGCAGTGTAAATATGAGCTCAAATTTACAAGATATATAGTAATAACATGTATGCATTTAGAAGTTTAATCTGCAAAGGCTTTTTCTTATACATTTGAGGGGGACTTCCTATAAGAATAAAAATCTGAGGGAAGAAGCCTTTACTTCTGATACCTTTCAGGAGTAGGTAGAACAGAGAAGACTCTCCTCAGCTAATCTTTGTCAGACCTGTTATCTTATTACCCCATCACAGGGTAAACAAAGATTGGGATATACTTTCCCAGTCCGTTACAAATATGTCATTAGCCAATCATATTTTAGTATGCCAAGAGGAAAAAAAGGCAAGCAAAACCCCCACTTTGACAGATTTTTCCCCACATTAGTCCCAAAGCCTTGAAAAATTCTAGAAGAACTGCTACTTTCAAACTGGTTCAAAACGTGTTGTAAAATTATTATAACACATAAGGAGTGCAGTTATTTAAGGTAGAGCCTTTCATGTCAAACAGTGTTCCTTGTCAAAGCAAGTGAGTCCTCCTTTAGGTATCATACTGATAAAATAACTATATGATATTTTACAATTTAATATGGACATTGATTCAGAAAAAATGTTTTTCATGTTATTATTATTAAATCCATGTTAACTGTATTATGTGCTATATGTCATTTTCTACCAGCTCTGCCATTAACTCCATAACAGCTGGTGCTAACTGTACTAAATTGTAATATAATGAGCTCATATATTGCTAGCAATTACAGAGTTAAGTTGAATACATCCTCTGAGTACAAAAATAAGTCTGCTTTCTATCTAGCAATAAATTAAAGGAAACACCTGCCTTAATTTAAAATTGCCAAGGTTTTATAAATATATAAAAATATATATAATACATATAAAATACATACATGTACAACAGCAACAAAGAAAAATCACAATTGAAACAACTTCTGAAAATTTGTTTGATTCCACAATACCTATCTCATGTTTGTCACATGCATCACCACAACAAATCACTTAAATGCTGGTTATGCATTTCTGGCTTATGTCATATGCTAACGATAGTGTTAAAAGTTAAAAATCCTAAAAGTAAAGACCGTGCATGGTTATTTGTTTGCTACACAGTTTTGCTATACAGTTTTAGATCTTGTGATTTTAACATCATTTCAGGATGCGATGCTACTGCTGGATGCAATTCAGGAAATTTTTTAATGTTAATTGTGGGCACTGATCCTCCTCACACCCAGTTCTTTCAGCTGCTATGAAGGAGACAAGGATAAAAGTACAGTGTATATAAAACAGCCAGGTCAGGAAGTGATGAGTGTTTCTGGACACCACAGGTCCAACCCAGGACATAGGCTGGAGACAAAAGGAGGTGCCCCCAGCACATTTGGGGGAGCATGACGTGGCTCCCATCAACCCTGCCTGCAAAACTGGGTGTACAGGCTCAGCAGAGGCAGCAGCTCCCAGACACCAGTCACATCATTAGACCCACAGAAACATGAGGCCAGATGGTAATCCTTTCACCTGCTGCTTATGACAATAATATCTGTGAATGACACAGCACACATTTGTCCTAAAGGACAAGTCTTAAGTCCTAAAAGAGACATCATTCAGCAGGAACGCTGTAATACCAATCTCCCTCTCAATCTTCCAGTCCACTTCTTGGGATCTCTCATTACAAAGAGGGACTGTAGACAAAAAGAACATCTCACAGCTTAGGAGTCTGCTTGAGGCCCTTACAGCCACAATAAGGCCACCCCATTTTGTAACTACTATATACGCTACAGTATCAGAGCCACTGCGCCCACATAACGTACATCTCTCTCCCATCTCATAGAAGGACAGGGCTTATCACAAAGCATTGCATCTCTCGCACACTGCATGAAATACCAATACCTTTCAAGAAAAGAAAAGTGCATTAGTCAAAACAGCCTTGTGCTCAGGCTATTTCAACAGCTCTAAGGGGGTTGCTTACCTCCTGTAGTGCATTGTGTACAGCTACAGGAGAAGAACCTAGGTCCAGGAAAGAGCTAGCATCTGTGACCAGATACCTTCCAGACAAGGGCATCATGACAAGATACCATCCCTTGAATATAACAGTGAAATAGCATAATATGATGCTATCATTTTTTGTCATAAGCTAAGAACAAAGAAGGGAAACAGCCCTGTCTTAACATTAAAGGTGTCATACCTGATTTTTGGGACTACAAGTAAAGCTCAGAGATCTATGGGACCATACTAGACACACTAGTGAGAACCATTAAAAGCATTGGTCACCACGATACAAAGGTCTTTCACTGAAAGGAGGGGTCCATGGCAGACCATGCCATGAATGGGCTCACCAGAGATGCTGCCCACTCCGTTCGGATGAAATGTCCTGTTGTCCACCACAGTCAACTCCAGCACCTAGCATGGAGGAGGATTCCTTCACATTGCTACACGCTTTACGTTACACACTTTGTCTCGCTTGGATACTTCACCAACTACAAATTCAGGTTGCGTGCTAGTACATGGATTTACCCCATGGCTGTTTACATCAAAAGTGATAAAGTGTTCCTCAAAAACACAGTTCTTCCAGCTCCACACCATCACCCACTGGACTGTCTTCCCCCCAATGATGAGTTAAACCAAGGTCCCATGTCACAAGGGAGAAAGACAACAGCAGAGTAATTAACCAGCTTGTGCCAAAGAAGAATGGACATGATGAGATACCACGTCTGCACGATAGTGAAGCAAATATACCTCTACTGCTATTAGAATATTACTAATTAGTTTTAAAGAGAAAGCAGCAGGCTTGTACGAGAAATATTCTGACTGCAGACGCAGGTTCTCTGTGAAGTAACACTGTATCTTTCTGGAACAAGAACAGCAGGATCTGGCCCCACAGGGCCCCATGTACTTAAGGAAACAACTGCTGTTACAGAAAGAGCCTGACTGCCGGTTGAAAGAAGCATTTGTCCCTGTGAGAAGAGTTTACGAGAGTAAGCAAAGTTATAGAGCATTTAGGGAGGAAAATAAATTTTTGATGACTAAAATGATACATCTGTGCATAAGTATATACATATGCATATACTGGAGTGTTAGTCTGTAAAATAAATAACAGTATTTCCTTCTGGATTGAAACCCCAATTTCAATAGTCCTCAGTCTTACTTAACACATGGAGTATTGAGTTAAACCTTTGTAAAGTGGCTACTGATTTTGCATACCTCAAATCTTAGGGGCTCAATCAAAAAATGCTACTACTGCTCCTGATTTTTGAGGAGGGGTCAGCACTTTCAGGAAAACAGCACCTTTTGAGAGCACCCAAAATGGGTATCCCAAATCTGAAGTCATTGAACACATTTGCCATTTCTGTAATTCCACAGGGCTCAGGTTACTGCAATGGTTTCCACGATCTCTGGGCCAGTCTTACCCAATCCCAGTGTACTTACAAACTCCCGAAACAAATCTCAAGCATGGCATTTGAGATCATGTTTCTTATCCATCATTATGAACTCATTAAGACTTCCTCTGACTCACTCCAGCAGCTTCCCTGGCATCATCACCAGAAATTAAAGTATTTTGCCCTTTCTTTGATGGAACTTCACAACTCTGCCTCTTCCCCATCCATCTACTCACATTTTAATGCATCACTGGCAGCCTATGTAGCTTTGATAGCTATGACAACTCCCAGACTACAAGACCACAATCTCCTCTCTCAAATCCCTCCTTTAGATCCCTCTCCACCACAATGTTTATAAATAATCACCTAATTCCTTACAGCCAGCTGGGTAGAATCTGGCCTTTACTGCATACATTCATATAAAATATTTCTTTAAAATGCAATGTATATAAAAATACAAGGGAAGGAGGGTTCATAAGGAGAAAGAATATGTTTTATTTAACCATTTGATACAGTTGAAAAAGTGGACATGTTCATTTCTTGGCTATATCAACTCATTTGATAAATGAGATTACCTAATCCTTCTGTCTCTTACATCCAGAGGGCAACTACAGCAACAGTCCAACTGTAAAAATGTATACTTTTTACTGAAATCCTCTTAAACCAGTTAGCTGTCAGTTATGCTCCTGCCACATAAAGAATCCACAGCAGGAAACAGTTCTTCACATATGTAGTGCACGTAAGACAATCAACCTCCACTTTGGCTTAAAAATCTAGATGTTGCTGAAGCAATACAGAAAAAATATTACAACAGTCTTGATACTGTATAAGCATTCAATAAATAGAGGGATACAAACATATGAGCGCAAATTAAAAATATACACCTGCATATTATCCACGTACATGTATACATGCTCAGATCATTACATAAAGTGACATGTGGGAATATTACAATAATGATGATGATGAAAGAAGGTATATTATGCTGTGGGTACAGGGCTATATGCATGTTTTATTTGCTTGAGTTACAGTGAGTTGTGACTGGCTATGACATTTGACCATACTGCAGTCTCCAATAAACATAAAACAAAGTCTATACTGCCCCTTTAAAGACATGTTTTTCATTCATTCCATAGGACTGAAATGTGTTATAATGCTTCTGAAGGGTTTTAATAAATATGAGTATGTATAAAATGCTGCTGATGATTCAATTACTAAATCACTAGTAACAGCTGTAGCACTGTGATCTCTCTTGAAATAAATTATGTCATGGTGATTACCTAAAAAGAAAGGTGCATTTCTCATATGATGTTGTATGATGCATTATAGATTAAATAGGGTGCATACTGTGTATTTATTCTACAGCTTACGTTTAGTGGAAGTGGGTAGAATATATAGTTGAGATATACATGTGTCATTTCTATTATACCATATGCACATCTGTGGGAAGGACACACATATACTTTTTTGATTCCTATGCTAAATTTGCTCATTTCATCAGTCAACATTTCCTTTTCTTAGGGCTGATCAAGGCTTTAAGAAAAACCAGGGGTTTAGTCTCTCTGTTTCATCCAGTGCATTATCATTGTAACATTAATCTTTCTGGAATGGATTTCATTTTATCTGGTTGCATTTCATGGCAATGTAAAAGTATAAAAAATGCATTTTGATTTTCTAAGGGAACATTAGCACCTAACATTAGTAAGGGTAGAAGTAAAGCTCTGGTTCTAAATAAATTTAACAGACATGCTGGCATCAGAGGGAGGGCCATAATATGAGTATGCCTTCATTTCTGCATTAACCGATTATTTTTTTCTAAAAAGAGGTTTTATGCCAATAGGATGAAGGGGTGCTGCTTCAAGAAAGGATACTTCCCACTTAAAAGAAAGTACAATATATTTTCATTATTAGAAGTAGCAATGAGTAATTTCCTTCAAAACAATACACCATAATTTATACACATTTTAATGGCTGTATTTTAGAGATGTAAGAAAGTAATAGGGTACTGACAAGGTCCAATTGAATATAATACAGAAGTCACTAAAACACAACAGAAGTCTTCCTAAAAGTTAAAAAATTAAAATATACAGGAAATAATTAAAGGAGAGTAGAAGAAAAAATCCTCCATTAAATGTGTTACTGTAGGGGTTCCTTTGACTATGTTAAGGTCAAACGCTAAGGACTATGAACAACATAAAACAATCTTTTTAATATTATAAACATACTTTCAAACCCTCCGTTAAACTTTCTAGCCACTGGCAAAAAACTTTTATCAACTTTATGTCTTAAAAACGAGACTCTGTGGCAGGCCTCTACAGATCAGTATAAATTCAATCCAATTTAAAGCACAGTAACGACGTGGGCAGTCTCAGACTATTACTTTCAATGGGATAGAGTCCCTAAGGATGACATAGACTTAGTCCCATTGAAAGTAATGGGGTAAGCAATCACATGCCATTACTTTCAAGGAGACTCAGTCTATACTATCCATAATAACATGGTAATATAAATCTGTACTGACTCATCAGCATGAAGAATGAAAATGTAAAAGAATGGCAAAGCGGCAAACGTGCACCCTGAGACAAAAAACAGCCCCTTGGTTTCTCTGCATCCATAACTCATCAATGTTGAAAGTTTATTACAGGAGAGCTAAAAAGGCATACGAATGCAAGGTGAGACGTTAAAACCAAGACGAGGCTTCAGCTTTTTATAGTATTGTTAGTCTTCACTGCCCCCCTCCCCCCCCTTTTTTTTTTTAAAAGTACTATACAAATAGTTCTGGTCCTTAAAGTCCTCAATTTAATTTTTTTGTTTCCTAAATCCAGCAATATGAAAAATATTTGTTCATGGAGAATGTCTCTCTAGAAAGCCATTTATTTTTCGTTTTTTCTCAGTGTACAACACAGCTACAAACAGCCTCTGCAATCTTCCACTCTGCAAATCAAAGACATTAATAATATATTAAAAGGATAGATAATTCTGAGCAGGTGGACAGAGTGGTGATTGATCCATTACTGTGCAAATACCTTGGTAATGGCTTGTAAAAACTTAAGATCCACAAAACAAAGAGATAACAAAGCTCCCCTATTAAGACAGACACCCATTTATGGCTAGTAAATTTTATACAGATTAATAGAAAGACCAACTCAAATCCTCCTCTTGATCTAACAATAATGCTCAAGTTAGCAAGGCTCAAGAGTAAAAGCCATTGGTAAAAAGTACAGCAGATCACCCTGCCTTGTGCCTATGGGGTAGATATGATGATTTATTTTGATGAGGAAGTTGCCACAGTTTTCAGTAGATCAGCCAAAAGCATTTCTACAATATTCACACAATATCTCAAGTCCCTCTGCTGACCTGCCAATATCTTTAAAAAAATAACCCTAATAAGAGCACCTACTTTGCATATAAGCCAACTTTTTATTTTCCATTTCCTGCAACCTTCCTAGGGAGTTAAAAATATGAATACAAATGTTTATATATACACATATATGTATTAGAACATTTCGTCCCCAATGGTGTGACAGAAAAGAAGTCCTCTGGCTACTAGGCAGTAATTGAGAATATTGAATCTTAGCATTCCATAAACTGTTTAAAGGATAAAAGCTAGAGCAAATCACAGGCACCCTAAAAGTTTGGATAAGAACCACAGCTAGTGTTACTTATTTCAGTCATGTAAATGTTTTCAAGAGAATTACATTGCTGTGATGCAGCGAATCAGAGTTTGGTGGTTGTCAAGTTATAATTGTCAAGGAAAACTAATCTTGCTGAATCCAGAATGGATTTTGACGTAGGGGACAGGGGGATAAACCATGTTTTGAAACTAAAATCTTGCTCTGAATCACAAAAAATTATAATACAAAATTTGAAATAATATAACATAAAATAGCATAATAGAAAAAACTAAGTACATAATAAATATATAGTACCTGAAAATTGTTCTATAACGGTAATTCCTGCTTTGCAGAAGAGGTGGACATGAGTTAAATTTGGTTCTACTTTAGGTACATAAAACCTCTATAGCTATCATAGAAAGTTTGCTGCAAGAATTGAACCCTACATTTTTCATCCCATAATAAATTTTTCACTGTGAGGCTACTTCATCTGTGGACTCGTTGCATCTTTTAATACAGCCTCTGCAAATGCCATTTTCTCTGAAATTCTCAAATCCCTGTAGTTAAACAGGATCTCTAACAGAAATAACTGTTGATTTGACTGTTGACACTTCACCAATTTTAGCTTGCTCTTGTAAGTGAAGAACTAGGCCAGTTCTCAAAAGGGCATATTTTAAGATACATAATCATAGCAATTTCACAAGCATAATATTGTTATACTTATACTGTAAACATTTTAATACACTCCTAGTTTTATCTGCTCTTTCCAATAGTATAGAAGATGCTGCCTTGTGCATTTCATAATCCTGAAACTTTAACCAATTGCTGCCTTTCCTTCTTATGACTATAGCCAGATTTCAGCATCACAACACTAGCTAAAAAGTATAATGAAGAAAGAACTGATGGATTAAAACAATCTTGATGACATTTCCCTTCTTGCTATATATATACACACTGCAGTCTCTCCTTTCTCTGCCTTTTTTTTTTTAAGTAGTAGTTTCCTTTTCTTACAAAAAAAAAAATCTTTAAAAGAAAAAACAGAAGGAAAAAAGCTCCTTTCAAGGAAAGGAAAAAGAAAACAGACTATGATTCTTAAAAGTCATTTAAACACTTTTACTGAGAGAAAAATATTCTCTCACCATATGAAGTACTGAAATTAGACTAGAAACAATTGTAACTTTCAACAGGACCTGTTTACTCAAATCTCTGATAGTGCAGATGTAAAACACAGGTCTTACTAGAGCAATATGATTTTTTTTCCAAAAACATTTTTCTGTCTGTTTGTGCACCTGCGTCTTTGTAAACAATTTTTAAGCTACGAAAAAAAGCTTTGACATGCAGGATCATATTTATAGAAACAGTTTGTACTGAATAGAAATGTATTTGGTACATAGTGAAGAATAGAAAAAAGAGTATGTATTGTATTAAAAAAAATGAAATGATTGCACTTTTAAGTGATTTAGCATTATGTATAATTTCATAAACAATAATTAATAATGACAAAGGTAGCATAATGAAAACTGCCAACTTGCTTAGAAAATATGCTATAGCATATATATAGTACAGCACAGCTGTACTATTCAGTTGTGTATTGCATCACACCATAAAATTAGATTAAAACATTATAAGAAAAGATTATTAAGAGCATTATAAAGTTATGAAAATGATTGCACAAACAAAAAAATAAAAACCCTCAAAACTAATTTTCCTGAAGCATTTCCCCTTCCCCTTTCAAAAAAAAAAAAAACCAACCAAAACACAAACAACCAGGAGGTGCACAGAAGCTCCTAGGAGAATGTGTACACCTTTCTGATACTGTTTTGATAATTTATGTTTTCAAAACATGCTTCCACATTCAAAGGGTGGCTATGTTTTTAGAGTTGAATGTTTCCTTGGTTTTTAGCCAAAGGTGGCATTTGATCCTACACTCAGATCTATGGGCATAAGTACCAGCAGGCACTGTACATCTTGTAATACTATCTATCATGATCATACAGAGTAACTGATTTTACAACACCCACCAGGCAGTACGCCCAGGTATCTAAGACAGGAATGAGCCTTTAGACCTCTTTTGCACCTGTGCAAAGTAAGTGCTGATAACACTGCACTTACCCCTTCCTACATGGTTACGATAGCTTGCATTGAAATGATACAGGTTGTAGTGCAAATCTTTTTTTGTTGTTGTTTTCAAACAGAAATCCAAGTTATTTTCTTTTTTTTTTTGGTAGATCTGAAGTATGGTAATAATAAAGATAGGGGTTTTTTGTGGTTTGCATATTTTAAGATCATGAAAAAATATGCAGTAAATAAATCATTCATACATTAAGAATGATTACCAGTGTGTAAAGTGGAATGTTGAATTACCTTAGATATATTACCCACAATGCTTTTCAAGGCAGCAGCTAATTAGCAGGAGAAAGGTCATGCAAAAAATAATGTGATTAGAAGAGGTTGAAAGAAAAAAAAAAATAGCCACATATTTGGACATAGACCAAATTTCCTTTTTGCCACTGTAACTGAAAACCATTGCTTCAATATTTAATGAAATGCTTATGTTGCAGCACCTGGTCACATTGTCAGCATTGCCTAACCACTGCCTCCCCCGTGGGTCATTACTGCAGCCATCTGAAAGGGGGCAAACTGTTCATCGACTACAATAATGCCAGTCTTTAAGAATCTACAGCTACAAAACAGCAGGAGACAGAGTTACTTTGGCTCTGATCTTGGGAAAAATGGCTGGGGGCAAAATGCTGTTTCCTACCATCAGAGACTATACAGTTAGCAATAATTCTGTAAGTCAAAGCCCATGCACAAGACCCAGCTTGGCTGCCCTGTTCTGCTTTTTCTCCCTTTGCAGAAAGCTAGCAGCTCCTGGTGAGAGATCCTTGTCAACAGGAAAACAGTAGTTCACACTACCCTGCTAATGATCCAATGCATCAATAGCTCAAACAATCACAACAAGCAGATGTCCTAAGTTAATATAGACTTTCCTGGGATTTTACTTGTGAAACATGGCTTTAAAAGGCATTAGTCTTTTGTCCTCACTAGAGATCTGCTAAATCCTGGCACCAATTCCTTGGGTATGTGAACCCCAGCCTAATGGAATTTAATTACTTTAGTGGTATTAATCATCTGTACAGTAGAGCAAAGAGTATTTTATTACCACTTTTAAGGGTTATCGGCACATTTATTTCAAATGAACTGTCAAACTGCATTACGTGTAAAGCATGCCAGGTTTGAACACTGCAGCACAGGTGAAAAGACATTTGCTGCTTAAAACTCTTTGACATAATAAGGATGCCTCTGCTTAACACAGGAAACATGGATGCAGTTTATTTAAAATGAAAAACAAACTATCACCGATTTTAATGATTTCTTTTGCTCTTGTTGTTTTTTGTCAACCTCTAATTTCTCGCAGTTTTACTCTGAGCTGGAAAGGCTGCTCTTTCCTGAGGAGAACAGAAACACCAGTTGGCACCAAATAACCTGTGACACTATTACAGGATTAGTTACAGAAGAGCAATACCAGTCTTGTCCATTATCTAGCAACAAGCACTGGCTCAGTAACACAACGTTTCTCTAATTCACTTAAATACATGAAATCCTTTGCATTCACATACATGGAAAAGCATATTTTCATTCAGTGTAGCTCCTACAGTTTCTTTGGGAAGAACTACTCATTCCTAAAAGATGCTCATCAGGTCATCAGCATCTTACGTGAAAAGATGCACATTGTTATGAGTTTACAGCCCCAACAACCTCGAACAAAACAGGTAAGACCTTGGTGCTCATTTCTGTTTGCTGGGCATGTTGCAGCATATTTTGCATGCTGCAAAGTTGCAACTGTACCTAAAATCTAGCAAAAATTAATACTTGTTGAAAGATTTTTTGATCCCTTTGGTGTCAAGTTTCTCATTTTGTTTGGCTCCTGGACTCTCCATAGGTTTTCGACCTGTCCTACACCTGGTTAAAGCATATTGTTTTGCACTCATTGTCTCTCAGACATTTTGCACTGAGTAGCAAATGAGAGCAATTTGTGACACAAGATACTACAACATGTGGGAAAGACACATAATTAGTGTCAGAATGAATGCATTTGCTTTTTAAAGCCTATTTGTCCTAGGATTTCAAATGAATCAAGCTGCTATGTCTCTCTCAACAGCTCCATACTGCTGTATAATGAATTAAAAGCTCGTGTTGCTAAAATGTGCAAGCTTCAGGAATAAAATGACTACTGTATGCATCTCAAAACCAGGGATGAGAGGATTTTAAAAGGCTCTAAACTCTAATGTAGCCTATTTTAAAGCTTTCCAAAAAACTATCCCATTTTGCTAAACAGAGAATTCTCAAGTGAAATCACCCCTTTCTGTGACAGATTACTATGAATTTACAAAGCGACTTTGAATCTTGTCTTTTTAAAAGGAAAATCTCACACTTATATCCTCTTGCTCTATACATATCATTCAGGTTTGAATCCCCAGCACCCTGCATGCAGCACACACAGTGGCATCTCAGTGCCCCGTATATGCATAGTTCTCCGGCCTCTCTCGCATCTTTCTTCCCTCTTGCCAGATAAACAAACAAACAAACAAACATTCATTCTCATCCGTCACTGTTTCCTTCCCCTCCTGTCCAGATATTCAGAACCATTACCTGCCAGAGAAGAGGCACAGCCAGGCACTATCAGTGACGCGGTTGTGCCAGCATCCCACACCCAGGGACAGCTGGGACCATCTCTGAAGAGGAAAGGGCGCTTTGGGCTTCTTGCCCATTTTCTGAATTTACACATTGGCTGAGACTCTTTACAAGACTGTTACCTGCAAGATGGAAGTCTGCACCTTTGACCACAGGCCACTCCTATTAATAGCTTATTAGAAAAAGGAAATTGGCTTTTGACAAATTAGAACAGAACTGACTCAGAAAACAAAGAAGGCTCTCCTTGTGATTACTTGTCCTTTTCGGTTTCCAAACCCTGATCATGTTCTTCAGTGTCATATGGCGTATATGGTATACCTCTTCTAAAGTATTGACGCTTTGCCTTTCTGTATTTTAAAGATCTTCAGTGGATTTAAAAGACAAATGTGACGCTCACCAGAATCTCTTCCCCATGACGCTAGAAACAAGTTGGGAAGTGGACGATAAGGACCTGAGACAGCATTTTTCTTTCAGGCACTTGTAATCTTGATTCATTCCCCATCTATTAACTGAGGTTGGTTGTAGCAGAAAAACGACTCTTTAACAGGACGTGAGGTTCTCCTAGAATTAACATTCTAGGTAAGTCCAAATAACTAGGCTTTGATCAGGGGAATAATACATTAGTGACAGGAGAACAGAGGGAGTAAGCAGCGCATCTCTGCAGCTATCTTGATGATGATTATGCCAAACATACACTGGGACAACAGGACCGATGCCCAGCAGGTCACAGGCCCATTTGACAATCCTGTGGAGAGCACGTGTTTTTTCAACTATTTCCCACAGAAAGCCCCTTCAGAAATAGGCAGCGTGTCCTGCCTCCCAGACCCACCAAATGTCCTCACGATTTCCCACTGCAGCCGAGTCTTCCCCAGCTGCAAAGGTGCCATGTATTTTTCAGCCTCAGCCAGCTGCATATACAGCTAGATGACCTCATCAGCTAATAGGAAAGCACAATTTCTAAATGCCACTTTACGATTAGGTAACAAAACAAACACACACACGTTACTGCGACATAAATGTCTCGAATGCAGTCTGAGATACAAGGCACAGCCAGATGCCTTCAGTGACCCTGAAAGAATGTTATCTTAATATAATGCACACCTTTGACGTTCTTGTTGTGTTTAATGCATAAAGTAGCCTCAGACACAGGTTCAGGAATAGTTGCGATATATCCCACATGGTAAGTACAGCACGGACTAGTAAGTACTTCATTTCAATATTTAGAAAGATATTGCTAGACCACGTGCCAGGTAACAGGTCAGTTTTATCACTTTATCTGAAGCATCCTGTGTATCACAGCTCAAGCTCTGCTGCAGTGCTCACACAAGCAAATCTCCAAATAGTCTCAGAAGGCATTTTGCTTATGGAAAGAGTGCAGGATCAGACTTAATTTAAGATAGAAAAAGGAATACATACTGTATTTTAAAGTGAAGATTCAATTTTAAAACTAAGGAAATGATTTATCAGTATAACATTATGAAACTTCAAAATTACACAGTAAGCTCAATCTTGTTTGATTAAAGCCAAAAGGAGTTCAGTAAAAAGCAGCAGAATTGGGCCCAAGTCTTAGAGGATTTGAGACCAATTTTCTCTTATAGCATTTACTGGAAACAAGAAAGCCCACTTTTTCCAGGAAGAAAGGGCATGTTTCTTGCCTTGTTCTCAGCATTTTGTCTTCACTCCAGTAACTCTCGGGCCATCATTTTTAGCATCCATGGGGTTGCACAAGCTAAACACAGGGAATTATAACCGTGAAGTTCAAAGTACAGCTCTATTAGCTTTCAAAGGAACTATTAAAAGCAAGCATCTGATGCGCCAGGAGTGTCAAGACTTGCATATAAGCTGAATCTTACAAAAATGAGCACTCATGGAAGTCAATGGGATTACTTACAGTGCATAAAGTTAAACATGTGCATACATTTCAGGAAGCCTCATGCGGGTTACAAACACCCCTTAATACTGTGCATTGCTGAGCTTCCTTGTAGCATTTCCAAGCTGGCAGAGGTGTCCTTTCACTAAAACCTGAGAGTGTGGCCCAAGTCTGATGTTGTATAGCTTAGCCTAACCTACGGATGCTTTTAAAAGCGAACCCACATCAGTCCAAAGCTGCCTGAAAGCAGCTGATGCAAGCACTTTGCTAGGAGTTTCTAGCGCTTGCCTTTCCAAACCAGTCTTTCCCTTCCAGTTTAGGAGGGTTTGGTTTTTTGGGTTGGTTTTTTTTTTATGTACATAATTAGTGGTTCTTACAGTCTTCTCTTCTCAATAATAAGATAAAACAGTGTTTGGTACTGCGGAGGATTCTCTGACTTGCAAAGCTTACCTGAACATTGTTATTATCATCATCTTATTGTTATTTGCCTGAAATCACAGAGGTGTGCCTCTCATTTCTAGGTTACATTCCACATAGCGATCCAGGTTCTCCACAAATAATTGACTCCAAAATTTAACTACAATGAATAATAAGCCATGTGTGTAGACAGCGTAGTGTTACACTTTTACAACATTGCTTTTTTGTTCTTTCATGAATACATTCATAGAGTTGGTGTCAACAAATTAAAATGCATGGCTCTGGAAGCAGAAGGGAAGAATTACAGAGGAGAGCACATCACAGGCACCCATCTGCATTTCTGGGGCCCCTGCAAGGGGGCCAGGTCTGGGCTCTGTGGCAGTGCGCTACATGCTGCAGCAAGCATTCGTCTACTGGCAGTAGCTCCCCAAGCTCAGGTGTGCACCTAGCTAATGCTTCGCTGTTCGATATTAATAACATAGCATTTGCATCAATCCTGCAGCCCCCCCTTCAGAGAAGGATGTTTCCTGTAGCCACAAAGTGGGTGGCCAGTGGGAACACAGTTCTGCAGACACAACTCTGCCTTGAGTTCACAGGTGGTTTAGGTGTCTGTGCACAGGTAACAGGTCCCTGAGGATGCGCCAAGGTACAAACTGCTTTGGGAAAGCTACTAGAAGCTGAAATCCTGACCCATTCCCCAGACATCTGCAATCCAGTGACCTTTTCCATCTAATATAAGATCTGGCTGATTACTAATTTCAATTAGTTGTGCAAGAAAACCCCAGGCTACAGAGTCAAGCGAACTATCAGCATGCCAGAGGCTCCTGACTGAGCTGCAAGATGACTATGGAAATGTTTACCAGGCCAACAACAACAACACCACCCCTTCTTCATCACAGTTGTCTCTCCAACAAAAAAAAAAAAAAAGGGGGGGGGGGGGGCGCCCAGGGAGAGAACCCAAATTCAAGAGCATTGCAGAGGTGAGGAATACAGACACACAATTCCAGTCATGGTTCTAAAGAGGCAAGTGTTAAGAGGCATTAAGTGTGCAACACTCTCAGGGAATTGCAAATACTTTGCTAGCAGTCAGCCCCATTTAGATTTTGCCCCAAATTAACTATTTTCAATTAAGATATCTAATGGATTTCTTTAAAAAAAAAGCTTTATACTTAATCTAATCAGAACTAAGATTTCTAGAAAGAAAGTAATTTTGCAAGAAAAAACAAACAGTTGAAAATAAAACAACTCCTTGAAATTTTTGAGGATCAATTTCGATCTGACTTTTCAATTTTTAATTAACAGTAAAATAAGCAATGATAAATTAAGAATGCTTCAATGTTCTTCACAGAATTTTGAATTATTCTGAAGTTAAATCACATCATTCAATGTGATCTCTCACTACATCCAAGATACTTTATTGGAAAGTAATTGTTTCTCATCTGCCAATTTGTAAAGAATATCTGCAGTCACACCACAGCCAATATACTGACTGAAAACATTCAGACAAAATTTCAACAATCAGGTTCTGTTTAGGACCGTTCTATTTATTTTTAGTAGATATATTTGCTTTCTAATGCAAAAGTTATCAAATACATGTCTCTCTTCTAATTTGTATGAAATGTATGTTCACACACCTGGGTTAGCTCTGCACCAGGACAGACACAGAGTTATGATGGAAAATATGTTTGGAAAATGGATAAAGAAAAACAGCAGACCAATGTGTCCACACAAGCAAGCTGGCCTTTGCAATGGGAACTGGGAAATATTTCTTAAAGTTGACGCTTCAGTTGCAGGTCTCAAGAAGCGCTCCTGCACCTGAAAGATGGTCTGGGATATCAGCAGTTATGAAGAAAATAAATACCAGCACTCCCTTCAGACTTAATGCCCCTTTGAAAGTCTGCAGTACTACGGCATAATGAGGAACATCAAGACAATGACATCTCTCACATTTCCTATGCAGATAGCAGACAGGGCAAGAATTCTTGCACACTCTGGGCACCCTCCACGGTGAGCAACCCAAGGAGTTTGTGGTTCCTCAGAAAAAGTCACAAAGGCTCAGACAAGCAATGATAGAAATAAATGCAGATAAGTTATTTTTGTGAGTAAAAGGCAGTATGGAAAAAACAAACCAACCAAAAAAACAGTGTTAGAAATTTGGTTCCCCGAGATTAACTAGATACATTGATTCCATGTCTACGCCTTCAAAGAGCTGCACGGATTTCAGCATCCACACTTGGAATTCATGAGCACAATACAGTTATGTACCTTTAACCCACCTTAATTAGACAATTCCTCTCACATGTAGATGACTTCATGCCAAAGGAGGGGGAGGAAGGCATGTCTTTACTCCTCACTGAAAATACAAGTGCTGCCAATAGCAGGTGTGAATACACCTAGCACTTCCAACAAGGTCTCATCCAATTCAAAACACATACTGAAGTGTTTCAACTTAGTTTATCACGCCGAGGAACCTAAAAGCATCTGTTCTTGCTGATCTGACAGATAAGAACTGACAAGCTATAGTTTTCCATTTAGGGCTCCTGTCCAGAGTAGACTAAGTCAAGTCCAGTGCATCTTTGTCGCTGCTTTGTCACACCTCACTCACTTCAAACCAGAACATTACAACCTTAGGAATCTCACTCCATACACTACCCTACAGAGAATTTTCCTTCAGGCTTTTATGCAACCCTGTAGGCATCTAATACACTTAATCGTACAATTAAGTGTGGGGTTTTTTTTCCCTGAAACCAAGCTTGATGCGTGAAAATGCAAATAACTTTGAAAATTACATTTCTGTGCAACAGATGTTATTCTGACTGTGTTCAAATACTTGATTGAAATATAAAGCCTAATTTTCTCTCAAAAAAAGAAAACATAACTTCTAACAAAAGCAAACTGTGATAATGAAAGTACTGTAGTATGCGTTGGTAGATTCCATTTTGGAACTGTGTAATGCACAGTGGTTTTGTCTCATGATTACCAAAGAATGAATGTCACCAATTGTTTTTATTATTATATTAAGACTCTAGTCACATACAAATGCAAATCCATGACTGAAAACCTACAGATGGAATATGACCACCTTTATTCTTACTCTCTTAATGATCTTTAAGAGAGCTGCATCTCTTCCTAGTAATGCAGAATATCTGTAAAGATCAACTTCTCCATCAGGCACCATTTCTTTTGGAACACTAAAAAAAAAAAGTGTTCACCTAGGAACATCCCCAGTTTTAATTTTCAAAATAAGCAACCAAACCATGTATAAAAAGAATAGCAGACAATCATGAAACACAGTCCTCCATGTCAAATAAAAAACAAATTCAAAAGCCAGAGAATCATGAAGTTAGTTTTCTTCAAAGAATGTAGGAAAATGGCTGTTCCAAGACAAGCTTAGGACACGAAGTCAGAAGACAGATCAACTGTCAATAACTCTGTTATTAGAGGAAGAAAGTAATTTACCAATAGCAGAGGGGTTTTTTTAGTATTACATAAGATTTTCCAAGCATATCAAGCGTGAACAAATTGCAAACACCAAGGATTTAGAACAGGTAGTATCACAGCACGTGACACCTCTGTGGGACTCTCAATGCAAAGTGTAAGTGTTGTACTGACTATTGGCCCTTTTCTCCCTGCCCGTATAGGGAAGCTGCGTGTTGGTAAAGACACGGGATGAACTAGGCATTGTGCAAGCAGACACTCTCATTACACCTGATCTCTGCCAAGGGGCACATGGGAAAAAAAGACTCCCTTTGCCACATCTTCTTCTTTCAATGTTTGCATGTCACTGTAGGGCTGGGAAAAGCCTGGCCAAAGTTACTTGATGCAGATAAACACTCAAGCCTTCAGATGTGAAAGTTAATTTGAAAAGACAGAAGTTGACAGTCTATACAATCAGTTATTTAGAGATCTGATTGAAATTGCTGATACAAGCAGTCTGTCACATTGTATCAAGAAACTTCACTATTAACAAAAATCAGTAATAAATCAATAAGATTAAAAGTTGAATATGTACTCCAATAACAGTAAAAATGCATCAGGAATTTACAAGCAACACACAATGCTTTTGCCAGCTTTCATCTCTGGATTTTGTATCGTGTACAGAGTTCTTAAAATAACTGTGCTTCAAAGAAAAAATGTGTGTGTGTATATACATAAAAATAAAATGAGAACTGTGCAGCTAGTTGTATAGTTAGCGCTGTCTACAGATAATTAGCATCTTGGATGTCTCCACAGTACATGTGTTGACTATCTTTTTTCAGATACAAGCAATATCTGGGCTTTCATGTTATTTAGATGAGATAAATGCTGAAATGGTCTCTCACGCTTACATTATGCTAAAGAAGAATGTCTCCTTTGTAAAAGCAGCTCACATCTCAAGACCTGCAGACTCTGTTTAGGTGTGTGACACAGCCGTAAAAGACAACAACAAAAGTAAATAAAAAACATGGGCCATCATATAAGATACTGAAATGTTTATATGTGCAAATAAAATACTGATGTTATGCTACTTCTGTAATTTCTCATATCCATGACATTTCTACTGTCACAAATGCTAGAGTTTATAGTTCCTGTTTCACTTCATCCTCACATTGCTCTCTATTCCACAAATTTTGTTTCTTTTGGAACACTGGAAAGCACTGCAAGAGGAAGTGAAATGCTACATTTAAAAAAAAAGGAAAAGTCAAATCAATCTGGTTCAAACATCGACATGAATGCACTGGTTTGGCCAGAAATTGAGACATTGGGATACTTTCTTGCCATTCCCAAACAAAATAAGTTGGGGCATCAGAAACCTGCTGTGAAACTTATTATCTCAAAATTCTTATTTTGAAGGCTAAGATGACTTCTAAAGTTTCCAAAGACCAGAAAAAGCATCCATTACCATGCCTGGGTGGATCCTCAGAGGGTGGCTCCTTTTAAGGTTGCATCATCATAGATACCAATAATTTTTGTGTTTGTTTCTCAATCTATAAAATCTTACACACTTTGCATCAGTCTAAATCACTGCACAAAGTGTAAGGATATGAAGAACATATAGCTGAGTGGTATGGAAAAAGAAACCAAGATGTATGGTCACACCACGTGAATCATATGACTATTATTTTATATGCTGTGTAAGCGATATAAATATGAATGAGCTCATTAGAATCCCAGTGTTTGGGATTTTTTTCCTAAGTTAGTGCTACTTCTCTTCAGTTTCTACATTCCCTAGCATATGACAAACCCATGCTTGAAGGAGGGAAAGCTCAGTTTCATTCCATTATTGATCTATCAGACAAGAACTTAATCAATCTTCTTTATAAGCTATTAAAGCAGAGCAAGAGAAATGAACTCACCTGATACATTCAACATTGATTGCTTCTTTCTAAGAACTGAATGTCAGCCTTATCTGGTACTACAGCTGTGATTCAATTTTTCAGAAACAAGTTTTTCCCCTCATTAGCTCCCCAGAAATAGTGCAATTAAAAATGTATTTTAGACAAAATAGAGAATGTAATCAAAATTAAATGGACAATACTTTCTTTTAAATTTCATTAGTTAAGTGTGTTCCTGAGAGCACCGAGACCACAAGATCAAGTCCAGTTAAGGAAAATCTTCTAATAAAATATAAGCTAGCCCATATTGTGACCACCCCATCACTAATTCCAGTAGAAATTCTGCATGCCAAGCAACTATGGAATCCAACAACAGGAATTTCCAACTCACTGGATCTATTAAAAAAAAAAAAAAGCAGAAAAGAAAAAGGCAAACATACTTAGTACAAAATTGAATGTATTCAAGGGATTTTCAAGGTTGAAATTATCATTTTAGGACAGTTTGGCAAAACATTCTGACTTGCTGAACTATACCAAAATAATTTTTTTAACAATTCCACCTTACATTATGTACATCTGTGTCCAGTACTAGCGTGCCTCCTGGGAGCTGTAGCTCAAGTGCTTCCTTTGAAACCTCCACAGGACTTCACAACTGAACCACCTTTCCTTCAGTTCCTTACCTAATCCTCCCTTTAAGGGAGTTTAAGGTCTGTAGGGCTGTAGTTGAATCATGGGAAGCGTAGTTTACAATTACTGTGCCTAATTCAGAAGGGGGAAAAACCTGGTGCAAATTATGGCTGAATTACAGCTCTTATCACCTCTGCTATCACCTGTGTTATGACTTGTTTTGTGGTGTAGCACCACAAAAGGGAGGAAGCTGAATGTGGAATTGATTGTAGAAAAACAAACAAAACATTTCTATTTCATAAAACAAGTGCTGGGTTCTTTTAGCAATAAAAGATTTTGATACAATTGAATTTATTTGTAGGTGTTCACTCTACTAAACATTGTGAAAGTTGGCAGCTTTTGTGTGATTTGAGATGGAAGCAGTGATCAAAATCAGAATTTCCATTGGATAGAAATCATGGGGTTTTTCCTTGCTTTGCCAGGAGCTAATGTATACATAAATTAGGATTGTAAGCTTATGACAGCTGAGAAATACCTGAGTAAAGTTACCAATGCAACTTTACATTCATTATCCCCTACTGTTATATTAGACAACTTGTTATGGCTTCTGGTTTTGCTATCAGAGCACTTTTTTTGTGTGTCTTTCCTTTTTCTCTTTTTTTCTCTACCTATAGCATTGAAACAACAATATCTACATCCTTTTTAAAAGTCCTTGAGATGCAAAAACTATCCACTTGTGACTATCCACTTCTGTAATTAAATGTTATGCTTTTATTACTGGCCAAGGAAAAAGAGAGAGACACCTCCAAGCTTAGTATTAAGTCCTTTGTAGGATGCAATTTTGCAGGTTTTCACACTTGGTCCACCATTTCTGTTCTAGCAGAATGGAGAGCTGGTGGAAAGCACTATCCTGACTGGTACAGTGACAGCGCGGTTTGGTAAATGTGGGCATCACTCCCCTAAACACGAGAAATGACCCTCATGACCACCGCAAATCTTATGACATCCGGATAACACAGTGGACTTTCTTTTGCTAAACTGTAGAGAAGTGCCCTCATGTACTACAATCTTTATGATGCAAGACACTGGAACTGGAAGGAAGCCCAACTGCCACGTGTCAACAAATCTTCCTGGAATCTCAGATGGAACAGAATGGAAAGCACTTTGTCTTGCCAAACAATAAAACAAAAATGTTGCTTTTGAGCTCTTTTATTTTTTTCCTTTTACTAGAAGGAAAAAACCAGCCCTTGCTATTAAGCGTGCCTATTTTCATGGGAAATCCTTCCATTTGCAGTATCTGCATATCATGTTTAAATATCTCCCCCAGGAAGATATACCACTTAATAATGCTTCTGTTTATTTATTGCAAAAATCAAGAATAGCTGGAAGTCCATTATGAGAATCTTTTAGCAAATTTAATTAATTTGTAATTAATTTTATTGGTATTTATGAGAGAAATCTTTAATCAGCATAATTTAGACTGAAAATTACAATATTAACTAATATTAATTAAACAACAATGTAATAATTTCAATAGTTTTAATTATTTTTAGATTAAATTACCTGCTAGTCAATTCTACACTGCTTTTGAAATTAATTAGCCAACTTAAGCATGCTCTGTACCCGCTAATCTACCAAGGATAGGACACAACATCTAAACAAGCCAAGAAAAACTACTTCCAAATGTCAGCTGGGTTGTCACTGTTTAAAAACCTGCTTTTTAATCTTAATTTTAAATAAGCCGTGTTCTGTTTAAACTTGGGGGCATGCTTTCAGATAATGCAGGGCCCTGGATTTTGGAGTTGACTTTTCTTTTAGTCTCTTTCCACCCCATGACTGTATCATCTCTTCCTGATAGAGCAGAGTTAGTGTAACCTTATTATTTGTATGGGACACGGCAGAGGAAACAGAGGATATCTCATCTATCTCACTTCTTTGCAGTAACTCCATTCTTTTGCCAGGGTTAAATATTAAAAAATCAGGGTTTAAATTGCTACAGCTTCACCTCTGCACTGTGGCCCCATTAACAAAATATGGCAAATAAATAATGGGTTCTTTTATTTGCCTCCTGATCTGCGACCCTTAATGGCTTATGCTATCAAGACTTTCTCCACCATCACAGGAGTATTTTTCATGAGGGAAGGGAATTTCATTGAAGTCTCTGAGATTCCCACAATCATAAGTAAATTTAGGTTTCTTTTTACACATGCTTGAAGTGAAAAGGGGCAAAAGAGAGGCATGTTACCTCCAAACTTAATGGGAGCTACTAAATATTGCAGCAGACAGACAAGTATCTATCAGGTTATCAACAATACGTGTCCCCCGTACAGAAAAAAGAGTTTCTGCTTCCTACTGAATTCTTGCAGCTAGAGAAGCCCTTCTCTTTCTCACACAAAGTCTGCTGTCATGAGACAGACTCAAGAAAACAACAGTTCTGTTGCTCAGAATGCTTGGTGATAGAATGTAGTTAATGGGAAAAATGTTGTATATATCATACAGCTATGAATTGTCCCAGTTCAACTACTGATGGTACGGCTGTAAAGCTGTAAGTAAGTTCCTATCTATAAGCTACACTTTAGTTTGCACGGCTTTCCACCTTTGAACTCTCCTTGGAATTTTCCATAAAGTGAAAAAAAGGTGAAACCACAGTGTTTCTCCTGCTTCTTAATATTCTGAGTTTCATTGTGATAATATCATGCCTCTCAAATACTGTCTACAACCAGTAACAAAAGAACAAATCTTGTTGCATTCATTGCTTCCTTTCCTAACCAACAATATTCTTTTTATCTGTGAGGAATAGCATAGTATTTGGAGGGTATGGATCTATATGCATGCTGGCATATAGCATATACATGTTGGTTTAGAACCTCGGCCTCCTATGACATCAATATGCTTTCATTGATCTCTGGGTCACCTAGATGAGGACCAGAGTGAGTAAATATTTCACTCTTACAACAACTTCCATTCATCTGTTTATACTTCAGGCATGGAAATTCGCTGACTGAAAATTCTTTGAATGTTAGCCAAGGTTTTCAAAAGCAACTAGTCATTTTGGGAATCTGAGTTTTATGTTCCTAACTTGGAGCTCCTTGAAGGGATGTGAATTTCAAAGGGCAGCTTTGCACATAGCTTAGCACATTCTGAAACTCAGGCTTTTCCAGGGCAAATCAGCTTGGAGACTGAGTGATTAGTCAAATGTGAAAAGGTTGGTGGTTATTTTTGCTTTCTATGCTTACTTTTTTTTTTTTCCCTGTTATCAGGCCAGATATTAAACAGGTTTGATCATGGCAAAGCTGTTATAGATATAGAAAGCAGAATATAGAAACAAACAGCGTTCAAAAGGTAAAGTATATACCCAAAGCAATACATTATCTGGCAGGCTAACTGTCATCCTTATTTGCTTCTGAATTTCTCAATAAAACACCTCCATGACCTTAAAGGAATTATACAGAATTACTCCAACAAATAAAGACTAGGTTTTTAAATGTATTTTAGCAACTACAGTTTCTTAGGTGCTTTGGAAATTCTTACTGTGTGTTTATTTAGACCTTTAAATTCCTAAGAATTTTAGAAAATCTCTTTCTGAGTGTTGCAGAATCGGCATTATTCTTCTGAATGTCACAGCAGAGACTTATAAGAACACAGTACGCTTTATGGGGAAAAAATTAAAACAAAAAGCTGACCTTTAAATAGAAACCGTCCATGGTGCAGAGGGTCAGGTTGGCACCCACAGAGTTAAACTGGCTAAGTCTACAACAAAGGAAAAAATATTAGCATTGCTATCTGTGTAAACGACATTAGTAGCAAGACTGAATTATCTTCTGAATTATTTTATTCCAATTATATTTTGATATAATTCAAGGTCTAGTGATTTTTTTAATGTTTGCAGTCCCCCAGTTTAATACCAGAAAAGTAATCAGTCATTTGCTTCTCAGACACCAAGTGACTGGAATAGTTTTTCCATCCATTTGAAAAATATACAATCTGTATTTGCTTTTAAGTATACATTAGATGACTATTGTAAGTGATTTGTAATTGTTTTTAAATTGTTGAACTTATTTTAATATATATTTGCAGTTATATAGTTGTTTAAATGTTCATGTTATAATCAGGTTTTTGGACTAACAAATTGTTCATTCATCTTTCAGTTTTTAGAAAGGGTAAATAGGAAAAAGACTAAAATGTGCTTTATTAGAGCACATTTTATTATTTTGCTTATTAAAAATCTCCTCTGTAACAACTGGTAATATAAAAAGCTGAAAAGAGACCTAGAAAAATATTCAAAATGATCCATTTGGAAGTCCAACAGTACTCCTGTGTTGAAAGGCAATATAGGGGCCAGTTCAAGACCTAGGTTTTTAAGTAGTTCAATTTTCTGAGTTTTCAAAAGTTCCTCTAAACACAAAGGCACATTTTTTTACCTAAAGGCATGATTTTAAACTAACATAATTCGGTACCGAAGCAGGGACATGTATTTTGCTTAAACTAGCTTTATTTTGGTTTAGCTTGATGAGAAAGCCTGTGTGCACAAAGAAAATATGCATTAACTTAGCTGAATTGGTACAAATTAATATATGGATACATGTTATATTAATCGTCATTCTCAGCAGCACCACTGACCATCAGGAATGCAGATGACAGTCCCATTCCACAGAAGGGTTATAGCTGTGCAACGGTATCTCTGTTAACAAGTTTTGTGCTAGCATAGCCTATTCTAAGTGCAGTGTGCCTTGTCTTAGCAATATAAAATAATATCCATTTTTCTGCTGGGTTTAAAATAAAGTATGCAGCAAGTCAGATACTCTTTCAGCACCAAAAGTCACTCAAATGCCCTCCTTCAAATATGAGACATTGCATATATATATACACATACACATTTACATATGTTCAGAAAGGTTAATGATGTCATATGAGACAATGGGGAAATAAGAAAAGCATGGGTAATATCATGTACATGGACTATGACACATTTTCTAATAACCATGATCAATATTCTGCTTTTAAAGTCACTCAGTGTTAGATAGGATTTCTGGCATACACATGTGCCTGTAGATGTAATATCTCACATTTTGTTTGCAGCATAATTCTCACATGGATGGGTCGCATGTGTCTAGCATAGCTAGAATAGGACATAGTGCCTTGTCTTTGTGCTTGTAAAAACCATGTTCTATTTTCTCTGCTTGTAATATTTTGTACGTTTCCTTGTATTTAAATACTAGAATAAGGAAAAAGTCATGTGATCGCATGGCCCTGTGTGGTAACACCCTTGAACACTTCTGTGTGTCTTATACGAACCCCCTCAAAATTTCATACAGCTATAATATACTTCCACAATGCCTAGGAACCCTGAGTGAGAGGGAGACTTCACTGCACAAGGTACCCAACATGTATAGCAAAAGGCAATCCGCCTTGAGTTTAAGATCAAAATAGGAGATGGCACACAGGGGAGTGAGGACACACGGAGGTGGTGTGACTTCATTGTCACCCAGAAAGCCTGGAACAGAGACCTAGCACAGCCTAGAAAAGCCCCATGTCAGGGCTCAGCCACCCAAACTCAGCGTATTCCTGCTCCTGAGAGATTTTAGCAAAAGCGAAACTGGTAGTAAGAGAAATCCTAAACACATATATTAAACTCAAGCAAACAAACATTTCCAGTTCCTCAGGTCTGTGTAACTATGCCATCCAAGAGCAACCCTTCCATTGCTGAAACAACTTTTGATCCAAATTGAAATTAAAAAGCAATTTACAAACTTACTATGCAATAAAAATTGTGAATTATTCCATTTCAGAATTGCTTAAGTGTGCCCAAGCAGTAAGCGATCCAGGATAAGAGAGAGCCTGTCTGCGCTCCAATAGGGCCACGTGCCCAGTGGTCCAACCCAGTCACCTACATGCCCCCGCTCACGTCTACGGTCCCGACGGGAACCCTGGCAGCCATGAGCCACCAAGTGCTTGGGGAGGTGACCCTCAGCTCCTTGCTGAGAGGCAGCAGCTCATAAGAGCCAGCTGTGCCCTGATTTGCCCCATCAGCTGCTGGGCTGTGGATTCATAGTCTTTAGCACCAGATCCATACAGTGCTGGAACATACCATAGCATTATGCACATCATAAAAGTGAGTTTTAACCTTTTCTGAAAGTTTCTGACACTCAGAGATTTTATGTGTACACACCTCTACACAACAGCTTCCAACAGAAAGCATGCCCATACTTTTCTAATTACCTAAAATGTCAGAAATGTTACCTCAAAATTTCTGTGTCTGTCAAGGCAATTGAATAAAAAATGTATTAGCAAACCATGTGTGTTAATACATTTTCCAACTATGCACATCAGCTCTTTATATATCATTCCCAAAAGACAGGTACACACTATTTTACTGAAGTACACTTGGGTCTATCTGAGAAGTAATGACCATTCACTCTAGCGATGCTGTGGGCCAAACTCTGCCTGCTTATACCCTCACATTAGACCACTTCTGTTAGGCTTTAAATTGCTGACACATTGTTGACCAATAAGAGTGATCTGAGCACCCTGTTTGGTACAGTAGGTTTCAGGTTATAAGCATGATCTCTTTGCACGCCTATGCATTCACTTCTATGTGCAGTTTTTGCAAACTGTATTTTATATGCACAAATGAAATTACTAACAAAACTTGTTTGACCAAGAAAATTAAGCAGAAATCATGTGTGAATGGGTTTGGGCAAATTCTCTCTTTTGTCTCTGAAAAGAGTAGTACACAACACTCACATTCACAGGTAAAACCCAGCCTGCATGCTAAACTGCTTAGCTGTGCACTAAGAGAAGCTCAAATGAGCCTACTTTGAAAAGCTGGCCCCAAGTGCCTTGGTGTTCCCTCTTGAGGGAGGCACACTCCAGTTTTTCATCACCTGCACCAGCATCTGACGGGCTTTAAGACAGATATTCTGGATTTATGAAGTCCAGGTACCTGAGAGACTAGATGTCTTCTCATATAGTAGGTATCAGAAAAGACACTTGAACTAGCAACCTAACACAGACAGCATGGTATTTTTTGTGAAGGCTCAACATTTTCTTCCTTATTGACGTGATGAAGCCCAAGCTTATTGACTTTCAGAAGACTTCCACAGTCTTACTTATTATCCTTGGCATTTGCAAATGGAAGTGGTTTTGTGGGATCAAACATAGGTCATTACTGTCTAATGGCCATTTGTTAGTCTATACAAACTGAATTTTGTAGTTCCAGGTCCAATTCCTAATGTATGTTTGCCATTATTATTTATCATCATCAACACACCTGACAGCACTTTTAATGGCTTTCTCAGGAGAGAAGCGAGGGCCTGAATGGACCAAAGGAGTGAGCTCTCTCTTAATCTCTGAGTGCTGGTTGTTCCAGCATGGGCTGGAGGCCTCTCAGCCAGGCAATGGGGGGAAGCTGGCCTCTAGTCTGTCAAATTTATAAGAAAAGTTGTTTAAAAATATCTTAACATATATGGAGAAAGTGGGTAAGGCTGCACACATGCCTGCAGTGGGTAAGTCTGTACATTTACACATAGCATACTGATCATGACACACACCACTCAAGCTTCATTTTCACAGTTACCTTGACACATACCTATAGCTCTGCAATTATTATTTTTGCAGTATCTCATGCTTTCCTTCGCCTCCAGGAACTATTTACATCTATTTCTTAACACATTGAGCTTCTCACATGTATATACTTGATCCTTACACCAATTTCAGACATAACCTTTTGCAGTATTCTAGTGTATATGTGGAGATAATGAAGTCACCCCAAAGGGCATTCACACAAGCGGTAAGCACCTCAGAATTGATCACAACCAGTTACACTATCAATTCAAGGTAACAATTATCCTCCTTCTTTTGTTCCTTTTTCCTCATGTACTTAAGTAGCTGAGTTGGAAGAGAAGCTGTCCCCTTGTGGATAATAATTGATTTTCTACCAATCAGAGCTCAGGATGGGCTCAACCAGACCTATGATATTTTAAAAATTAATTATATTTTAGACAGGTCAAGGTATAGCCTCCAAGTCAGTTGACAGACTGTGTAAAACCCAGACAAAGAGAACTACACAACAAGCTGCAATGTTCATTACTCTCACTGTTCCTATTATTGACTAATTTTGAGTAAAATCTATGGCTAATTGTCTTTTAACATTTAGTAAGCATACATTTATCTAAATCTTACAAGATCAGATGACACTGGATATGATCATCTGAAGCAGAACTTTATTTTAAGCTCATTTTTAAAGCTAACATATTTTTTGTAAAGAAACAGTTTGGAACAGAGGGCCAGGTTATGACAGCCCTCTCACGAATGTAAGCACAGGCATTGGGGCAGAAAGAGCCCCTGCCCGTATAAGCCTCCGAAGCTGCAAACACAGTCCTGCCTCCTTCTCTTCAAGGCTGGAGAGCAGGCAAGCATCTCCTTGGAACAGCTGGCTGCTCCCAGGAACACATGCCCTTCCTTGCTTCCCAACACAGTGTGGATATGGAGCAAGCTACTGGCTGAATACACAGAAATAATCCTGACCCCGTGGATTGCGTGGTCAGTGGATAAACTGGGTAAAACTAGTATCTTCCTGAATTTACACAGCGATAGAGCTGCTAGGAAAACAAAAACTGGAAAACAGCAATAGCAAAATATTAATATGGGGATAAGAATTCTCAAAATTAAGAATAAAATTTGAGAAAAAGTTATTGTTAATTTTCTTTTAAAATGTTTAATGTGGAAAGTTCATCAAAACATTTATATTAAAAAATCCAACCTTAAAATCTGTTGGGATTTTAAATTTTGGCTGGCCTAACTTCTTCTCTCAGATGGAACTCCCTTGAATTGCAGTGTGAATAGGATATACATATTAGAAGAACTTGGCAACCAACTAATTTTTTTGTTTTTCTTTAAGGCGCGGGTACAGCATACCTCTCCATAACGAGCAGGTTAATTTGCAGATGCAGCCTCAAAAGCAATGCTTTCAAAATCCACTGGGCTTTCTCCCCAGCTCATTACAGAAGATGTTGCAATATTCCCCAGATATTCATACTACAGCTTGTTTTGAGTGTGTAAACTGCTTTGTTTGAAGTTGGCTGAGAGTCCATAAGCACCCTGGGAGATGTGATTTCCTTACAGGAAATACAATATGACTACAGGTCAGAATGGCAAGTGAGTTGGTGACTGTGTATGTATGTATACGTATATAGGTACGTACATCTATAAAAATATGCAAGAAGTAAGAGTATAAGTATTTGGGGCATACATATTTCTGGTAGGATTAAGAGCACACTAAAAAGGAGAAAAGGCTCCTTTCATTGTTATGACTAAAAATTCTCTGTAGCCAACAGCCCTACAGTACTGGCATGTGGATTAGACATTTGTTGATTTAATCCTGTATGTTGTCCTAGTACACTTGTATACAAACAGGAAAAATTTTAGAAATATGTTGTTATCACAGCAAGTGAAATGCTTGGTTAAGAAATGAAGTATTTAGTCAAAAAAAGGTTATTATGGGTCTGCCATTTATCAGGTTAAAAGTCTAGGCAATGCATGCATTCTGTTTACACACAAATACATTATTGATTTCTAGCAGTTCATTCATTTGCATAAAAAAATCTGTATTTAAATATGATCTTCAGTTTTAAGCCATATGTACTATGAGCTTGACAGACTAGATGGTATTTAAAAGTGTATGCCTTACATAAGGCAAAATGGAAAAATATTGAAGTTCTGTATTGCAGAAAACAGAAGATTTTTAACAATGCATAGGAATACGCATATGGTTAGATTTTACCTGTTCTCAAGGCACTATAGCTACACACTTGAAATGTATCTTCTTTCAACAGCTTTGTAGATTTCGTATCATAATATCACTTCAGACATTTGTTTGAAGGCAGACAGCAACTCTGTTTTAGAAGCAAAGCCATTTAAATCCCGTGCAGTCCCAGATTTTTGCATCCAATTCCTACTGCAGTGCCTACAAGTTTCCATAGTACAGAACAAAATAGTGCTGTTCTACAGACACACATGTACATAAAACTTTAAGAAAACATTCTAACGTAAACAAATGAGGTTAAAAAGAATAGCAATAGAGACACCCTCAAGATTTAATTATTCAAAACAATAGTTTATCATCTGTTCCTACTTCTTAGCTACATATGTGTGTACTCCAGAGCTAACAGTGGGGATGGCAAAACACAGTTGCTGCAGTTTGCTTTTGGCTTACAGGAGACCTTTGAAGTTTCTGTCCTGGAGACAGCACATACATAATCAACGGAGAGGCAGCCAGGTTTGGATTTTCTGCACCCATTGCTGAGGTCTCCTGACCAGCTTATTTAACCTTGTCCCTTTCCCTCCTGTCTTTTATTAATCTGAAGATTCCCAAGGTCATATTCTGAAACTTCTCTTCTCTTCTTTTTCTGTCAGTAGAGTTAGTTGTTCTTGAAGGGGAACAGTGCAAAAAAAATTGGAGTGCTCACTGGCTAGAGCAGTAGAATTATGTTTACAATGCACATATGTGAAATCCTTGGCCTGTATTTGACAGCCAAAACCACATGTTAATTTTCTACAAACCAGGTCAAGGCTATGTAGCTAAATAGGGTTTATGGATATATACTTAATCCCAGAAGGGAAAAGATGTCATCTTTTACTTACACCATTTACTTACTTATATTGTGCTCAGTGAACATGACAAAATTGTCCTCTTTCTCCTATTGTTGTACATTTAACTTTTCAAAATATTCTACAAATAAGCTACAAGACAACAAAATGAGGGGTGACACAGTCAGCCTGCCTTTGGAGTACACTAACATGGACCCTTGTGTCTCCCAGCTGAAACCAGGACACCTTGTGACAAGGTCTATATCAGAGAGAGACAGCAGGTCTCTGTCTCTGGGCAAAATAAATATTGCTGGGAACAGCAACGCGTAGGGACTCATTTTAAATTGGAATGAAGAAAGTTGAAACAAAGAGGAGCTGAAACAAATAAAAAATGCAAAGTCAGTGGGAAATCCCAGGGTGCGCAGCCTTTCTGAAATAAAGCTACTTCTGCAGATGTCTGAAAAGTCTTAGGAAAACAAACGTCCACGAGAACTTGGAGCAGCTATCTTTCGGTAGCCCAACTATGCCAACAGCAGCTCATTCAAAACAGCTGAAAAAGGGAACTCCACTGGCAAAAATCAAGCAGATGTTTACCTGCAATGAAAGGCAAAGCTGTCGTTTTGATATATGAAAGAGAGTGGCTTACAAGAACAGATTGCATTATAGCTGGGATAAAACCTTAACTAACTCGCTCTCACTCACATCCCTATATCTGCTAAGCTTGAGCATCTGGAGAGACTTGAGTTGAATGGGAATATACAAATCTGAGTGGCACCTATACATTAGTCAAAATGCCACACTGTCTTACTTCACCCTCCTAGGAAGAGAGAGAAATACTTATTACTCAGAGATAAAGAAGCTGACCCACTGAAGGACCCTCCTATCCATCCCTGTAAGCTTTCTCAAGCAAATCAACAAAACCTTTACAGATACTTTACCAGTATTGATCTAGAGATCAGTTACCATAGATAATAATGCTGTCTCTGTACTGTATCCATGCCTAAAACCAGAGATGTACAGGTAAGAATGACTAGTGAGAAAAAGACACAGAAGTTCATTGATGTAGAACTACTGTAAAGCTTGGACATGAAGGAAAATAATAAAACTCTGAATTCATCCCTAACTCTCATTTTAACCTGCTATATGTCTAACTTCCATAAATACATAGTCAAAGGGTTCTGTGGCTGTTCTAAGCCACAAAACAGTCATGTTCATTTCCATTTAAGTCCCCTCTACTGATATGCCTGATACTATTTCAAATATTTAAACACTTAGATTTTTAAACAAATCCATTGAATTTCACTGGAATTTGGGCACTGGTACTCTTTGATCGCCTTTCAAGATTCCAGTCATAGCTCCTTAATGTTTAAAGATTTTCTCTAATTTATTAACTCCAGAAATACTTAAGATATAACAAAAAAACCCCAAACCACCAACTTTTAAATGAACACACAGGATAGTGTATAAGAGCAAGCACACAAGTTCATATTTAGGACTAGATCATATTATAGACTTTGGAAGGATTTACAGATCTCAGTTGCTTGTTGTGTTTGGTATAACACACTACATTACGTTTATGTGTACCGTTGCCCTCTACAGGATGGAATTTTGGATTTATGTAAGTGTTGCGATTATTTTGCTTTCTAGTAGCAAGCTCACAAAGCAGAACATATTTAATTCCAAAGGTAGAAGTCTGTAATTTTGTCACAGAAGGTTCTAGATTCCATATCTGATAACACATTCTGTGATATAAAAGAGGCAACCAAGCATACAATGTAGATCAGCTGTACAAAAACGTATTCAGAATCATTCCTTCAAAGAATACATACGATTGTAAATACAAATGCAGAAAGCACCTAGCATCTTTACCCCCCAATAATGTCTTTCTTTATATAATCAGTAGTTTGTACAGGACATGTCCAATAAGAACTTTTCAATATCTAGACGATTTTGAAAATATGTCACATTTTCAAAATGTGAAATGTGAAAAGCATTTAAAACATACAAGAAGAAACCTGCAAATACTGATCTGGCATTCTGAGCGTATAGTTCTATCATTTTATTTCACCATTATCTGCATTCACAAACCTGCAACAGCAATTCTGGACACAGAAAAATAAGATCGTTAACTTTTACATGACATTACTTACACAATATGCCCATATGTTCCCTTCAAATCTGGCCACTGGGCACACTCTGGATGCTGAAAAGGTCCACAGTGTAAACAAAACCCAAGGTGTGTTTGTAAGTACAAACTGACCCTGAATGAGATCTTAGTATAGCAAATGAGAAATTTTGGCACCAATTAAAAAAAAGGCAAAGTTCTCATGGAATTCCAATCTGTACTTTACCTGAAACTTCAGGCTTCACAAAGTATTTATCTCTGAACTTTAAAGTGCACAAAAATGAGTTTTAGCAGAAACAATGAGATCATCTCAACTTCCATCATTATCTGAACTATCACGTCTCCAGTTTCATGTAATTTTCAGTTTTCAGATTAAATCAAATGATTTTTATAAAGACAGACCAAGAGACCGCTGCTTCAGATTACTTGTTAAGAAGGTTCCCTTCATTTAGAGATTAAACTTCACTGTGTAAACCTTATACATATAAAAATTGAACAGATACACGTAGGCCTTCTAAAACTGAATGAGATATCCCTATCAGGACTTTCATATGTGTCAGTGGTATATGGATCTCTTTTATTATTATTCATTTTGCTTTTTGTTAATTACAGAAAAAGAGAAAGATCCTTTATGGAAATAAAAGTTCTTTTAAAAAATACATTTCAGAAAAGCATTGAACAAGACATTAATAATAAACCGAAAGGATAAGCAGAATGGAAGTCTGAAAAATTCTATATTTGTATTATACAAGCATTGTTTTCACTCTTGGCACCTTATTTTTCATGTACATAAAGAGAACGCAAGCTACAGCAGGATGAGACAAAGATCAATGGTGAATGTATTACTTGGCATTGGTCAGACTCAGTTTAATAAGAAAAGAATTGATCCATTAAGCTAAACCTAATTCTTGGCCGAAAATGGTTGAAATCTCTTCTTTATACTGCTAGCTTCATAAAGACCTATAATATTCGGAAGAAACAACTCAGAGCTGAGTTTAATAAGATTAAATGTATTGCAAATATACTTAACAAGAATCTATCAAGTTGTTAATGATTACTATTAATATCAAACAATTTTTGTATAGAATTTTTTATTAGAGTAGTTGTAAAATATAGCCATGTGAAATGCAATATAAAAAGGGTTTTAGGTAATTTGTAACAGCTACAATTGCAGAACCAAAACCTTAACCTATAAGATATAGTAATTTATTTTATCAATCCAGTTTCTCATACAAGTGCAATTCAATTTGTAAAGTATTTAAGTGCCAGTCATTAACACTGTATAGCAAAGTGCAGAAGGACAGAATGTACTATATGTGATTGTTATTATATGTGAAGAGAGTGCAAAATAAATTATTTTTCCTGTCAGCAAGGCTGGAGACCTATTGTTAAAATACAACTTCAGATTTCTATGAACTACTCTACAAAGCACTGTTTCATAGCTAAGATAGCTAAAAGCAGTTATTGGTACTCTAAGGATGCCCTACACTGTCAAAGGGACATATGGACATTCATTTGCCTCTGTCACTGCTTCCTCACAGGGTATGTCCCCTTTGAAGACCAGAGGTGCTCTGCATCACCAGAGCGCCACCATCCCAAAGCCACTGCAAGCTCCCACCCTCCAGCACAGCGTCACCAGGGCAAGCCAGGGTGGAAAATCCCCACCCTCCATGAGCAACACCAGCGGTCTGTGCTGAAACACATTCGCTATGTTGCCTTGGGTAGCCTGCATCTATGCTTCTGTGTTGTGCCCTCTCCTTGGACAAATACAGGACCACAGGTTAAAATTTTGCCCATCAAACAGGTTTTATAACTGCTTTTAAACACATTTTATAGACAGGATTGTCTCTTTAAACAATATATAAAAGAATGAGAGCAGGAATTATTGCTTCACCTAGGATTTGAACAGAAGAGGACATAACTGGAATCAATTCAGCAGTGGTTACAATCTAGTTACAGTTTTAATTAAGATGACAATGCGACAAAAATACATCCACACAAAAAATCAAAACTCTGAATTCAGCGAAGAGAATTACTGAAACAGTGGGTGAGACCGAATGGAAAACAGCACTGGAGGAAAAGGACAGAGAAAGAAATGGAAAGTACTGAAAGTCAATTATTACATGCCCGAAGGTTATATGCGCTGTCTAGCATCAGAACATTGTGTGTTAAAATATATATTGTGGATAAAGAGGAAAATGCAAGAAAATTAATTTAAGAAAAAGGCATATTTAAGGTATAAAAATATAGACAGGGAAGACAACTAGAAAGATTATAGCATGAAGTTAAAAGACTGTAACATACTGATAAGGAAAGCAAAGGGGGAAAATGAAAGGAAAAGTTCGCATAAGGTGAGGAAATTGTAAATAAAGATTTTTTTTCTTTTCAAGCACGTAAAGACCATAAGGTCACTGAAAGAAACAGAAGCACACCTATGAAATGGCAAATGGCAATTTACTAACAGGAAGGAGAGACTGCTTAAAAATGAACTCTCTATTTTATTGTCCATAAAACAAGGTTGGGACTGATGACAGGATCAGACATAAATTTCCTGGGGGAGGAAGAATAAACACCAAAGAAAATCAGTAACATGCCAGAACAGCTCATCAAGAAATTAGAAAGTCTGAATGTTGACATAACTCCAGGAATAGACAGAATTAATTCAGAGCTCAGAAAGATATGTCAGAAGAGACAGAGGAATCATTAGCAAATATATTTAAAACCCGTTCGGAAATATGAGATGGACTGAAGAGAGTTTAGCGATAACCACTATCTAGAAAAATACAAAACCCTGACTTCACATCTATGTCATACTCTTGAAACATTATTATTTCAGGAAACAATACGATTAAGAGTTTGTATAGCTGCAAGAGAAATTGCTAGCACGGCTCACCAAAGGGATATCATGCCTAAAAATGCCCTCAGCACTTTTTTAAGAAGAATTACAAATTATTGATCATAATGGAAGGTACAAGCATATATTCCACACCCTTTAGGAAAGCTTTGGATAGATTAACACATAGAAGACTAATCTACAAGGTCAGGAAGTGTGGGAACAATCAGTAAGACAACAGGATATGTTTGAAAGAGAAAAACTGGTAGGCTAGTCAATGAAAAGAAATGCGATAAAATTCAGAATGACTGAAGTACACTCAGACAGACTAAAAACCTGGCAGAGTAGAAGTGTAGACAAATTAATTCAGTGTAGACAAATTTATGCTAATAAAACTAGCAGCAAATAACAAGCAAAGGGGCTGTACCCTTGAAAGGCATAAAATTCAAGTCTCTCACGTTGATGTACTCCATTAATTTCAAATTTCTGATTTTCTCAAGAGAAAGAGGTGAGAAGCAAGCCGTCTAAACATTAGAAGAATTAAGAAAGGGAAACAATTTTTTGAAAACCCAGTGAAAATTGTAAATGATGGCAGAAGTAAGCCTCCTGAATTTTCTCTATCACTGTAATGTAAAGCAATATGAGAACACGCTGGCATACTCGAGGATGTTGGGGATTGGCCCAAACCTTACAGAAATCAGTGGTTTTCTTCACCGATGTCAATGCACCTTTAGGTCAGACTATTGCTTACTTTAGAAAATTACAGAATTTTCAGTAGAGGAAAAAAAAATCATACCTCTTAAAAGGAAATCAAGATATTAACTATATGTATGACTATTATTATTGGGGTGATGTGCTAAAAAGCATGGAACAGAGCTGTCCCACAATTATTTCTCTCTAGCTTTCAACTGTTCATATGCCACTAAGTGTTCTTTTCCTTTGGTTGTCCTCTGAAACTACCTACTTTGTTTCTTTCGATAGTCCTCATTAGCATGTCCTTTGGTATTTCTAGCAATTCTAACATGAGCACTTCCTCCTTAGTGGAATCAGAATATTCTATATAAACCAGGGCCATTGATTTATTGGTATAATATTTTAGTAATATTATTCAACCCATCCCACTAAGAAACTGATCATTGCCCACTGAAATCAGCTGCAGTATTGCCACTGATTTACGTGGAAGCTGGATCAGATTCAATGGCCAAGTTATCAGGCAGAGTTTTTCGTTGATCTGTCCACAGTGATACAGAGATGTCCACAAGAAGTTAAAGCTAATACAGAATCTGGAAATAGATTTAAAAAAAAAAAAAAAAAAAAGCTTTCTAACATGCATTTCCAAGAATTGTATCTCTCATTAGCCTGTTAATTTACTCAACTTTGGCAGATGCTTCTAAAATTCCTCTCCAGACTTTTAAAATCTTGATTACCCTAGGTAGCAGCATATCATCTACAAATTCTGTTCGAAGTTCACTCAATTTTAAAACACAACAATATTAAATAACACCAGTCCTAATCCAGCACAACTCATGACACCATTGGTACAAGTGTCAACTTTATCACTTTAGCCACAATTCTTGGATATACTTGAACATTCCAGTAGATTAGAGAATGGATTAGATTTTTCTTTTAAATAATACGTGTTGATTTATACAAATCACAAACTAATTGCAACAGAATACTCTTTAAAACTAGGCACATTTTTTAATTTCCAATTTTCCAGCATAATAGCTGGTTTTAAAAGGAAGTTATATTAAATGATTATCAACATATTAGTTACAAGCAGTGGAATGGTGTAGTGATTGCTACAGAAATGGGAAACTGGTAGTTAAAATGGAAACATATCATGAACAAAAGAAAAAGGAAAATGATTTCTTTACTTCACCAGCCATAGAAGACAGTCCCTTTTACAGAGCAGCTTGGCATGTAACATCTTCAGAAAAAAATGGGGTGAGTGAAAAAACACTTACATGTTTAATCTAGATATAGTTACTGCCAATCTAGAAAATAATCTCTTCAACTAAAAATTAGATTACCTAACTCCAAGCTTTGATATATAAATTCTCTTATACCAAAGAGATGATGTGTTTTCTCCTTTACCCCCATTTTGGTTTTTCTACTGTCTACTTTACACATTCCTTCCTAATCAGACACAGCTGCCATTGGCTTCAAGGCAGGATATCATTCAATGCTATTAGAAGTATTACTTTCAAGTAGAAGAATGAAGATGGAGTTCATACCTGTTTGGTTGTTAATGCTTAGTTAAAGAGGTTTGCCATAAATTGCTTTAGTAAAGCAAAAACTATATATGCACAATTAAAAAAATACTAAAAAAGTATGAAGCGTGTGACGTTCAAAAGTACTCAGCTGGCCTAATTCTGTTGTTAATAGTAGAATTCCCATTGACTTCAACAGATGCAGAATTAGGCCAGCACTGAGCGCATCTGAAAAATCACTCCATACAGAATGAACTCTGATCAATGAAGGTTTATTTTTTAATGACTTAACAGCTTGTGAAAGGAGCACATTGACAGCTCTCTGTTTCTATACACAGCACATCTCATCGTGAACCAGTGCAGCACAAGCTTATTTATGAAATTAAGGTATCTCATACCTATCCTTTAGAAGTGAGGAGACTTTTCTCCATGTCTATTCAACCAGATGAGAAAGCTACCAAAATTAAGACAAAAAATTGTGAGTTTTCTGATGAACACCTTCCAAGCAGACTGATCACATAAGACATGCCATGGTCAGCCAACAGTCAAAGCTTTTAATCAGTACCGATGGAATAAAATGAAACTGTATCACTAGTTTCTGGAGAAGCTTTTGCATCCAGTGCCTAATTCTCAGAGTGAGAGAGTTTCTTAAAAGCTTAGGGGGAAAAACAAACCACAGTAAAAAAACCACAGAGACCTCTGATTATAGCATCTGTGATTTCTGTCATGCCTATGACGTTTCACTTACTGCATTTTTAAGGGACTGATTTCGTCCTGGTAGGTGGAAAACAAAGAGGAGTGCCCAAACACCAGTATTTATCATGCAACCCGATTCACAGAAGTCTCTTTGTGTTTCCAAATGCAGCTGTTAAACCATCCCAGAAAAAGTTACTGGAAAGTATCATTGTGGCAGAACATATGTGTGCAGTGTATGCGAGGCATAGGTGGCGGATAGGGGAAATTGTTAGTTAAAAGGACCAGATGACTGAAAGAGGAAAAAGAGAAATTATGGTACAGCTAGTAATATGCCTGTTATACAGTGAATGCTCTTGCATTTGCTCTATTTGAAATCTGTTACATGTTATTGTCTATTTTGCTTTTTAATTTTCAGCATGGTCTCCTTCACTGGTATTTGTGTTGAACTCAGGAGTTCCTTGTTTCAAATTGTAGTGGAAACCTCATTTTGAACAATTTAGTCAGGCAATGAAGGAAAGCTGGAGGTAGTCAGGCAGCAGAAGTTTCTGCTATACCTTAGCATGCTGTCCTGATTATAGTGCTATTATAGTTTGCTGCTCATAGAAATCAAGGAATTTATGAATCATTAAAAGGTGCAGGTGATAGAGAAGTTATTATAATAGCATTCAGAAATATTACAGGAACTATCACAAAAGCTATAGTGTTAACACCATTGACTGAATATAAATGCAGTTGTGAAATTATGTGATAGCTGAGGATGTAGATATGCCAAATTTTCAACCAGCCTCAAACCAGTCACTAGTCATTTGCACGGTTTTGATAAACGGCTACTTTTGTACAAAACTGTTTTGGGTGTATAGAAAATGTACTAACACTCATTAAAAGTACATTGTGATTGTGTAGAGACCCTGGGCTGGAGCTTGTGAAAACATAGGCTTGTGAATATTGATATATCTTACACTAAGTTACTCATTTTCTTATCTTTTGTTCAGAATCCTCCAATGTATTAAAAATATATTAGGTACCAAACCCACTAGCCCTTAACCATATTAGTGACCAATTACTTACATGCACTGCTCATCACTGAGAACAAGACTTCTTATTTTATTTTTCAGTCATTCAACAAGGCTCCTATAGAACAACAGTTGAAGCATTTCTCTCTGTGTGTGTAAACATCAAGTATTTAAAAGACGGGATATAGAAATTTGGGAAAATCATTATTTTGGTTATCTGAAGACCTGATTTCTAAAAGTCTGACTTTCTGAATTTCAAACACGTCTCCTGAACAACTTGAACAACTAGTACTTAACATGCGCTGCTACTACCACCAAAGGCATCTATTTTTTGTTATTGATATTATTCTTTTAGGTGCATAACCATAAAACTATCAAGACCAAAACCAGACCTATTTAAGCATTATGCTTTCAGAAAGTTACTCAGCTTCATTTTAAAAAAACACATCCTTTGAACAAAAGCAGTAGAAATTGAACAAGATTCAAGAGAAGAAAGGATGTCATTTATTACATGTAAATAGAATCTGTTGTATTCAAAAATTTGCTGACTTTTTTTTCCTGGTCTTTCTTACACGTATCATTTTAATTGACTGTTTTAAATTTCTGCACAACTCAACAGGGCAGAACCACAGCTATTCTGCTCAGCTGCTATGGAAAGTTCTTAGCTACGGTCATTTTGCCTCATATGACATTCTTCCTGCTCCTCGTATTAGCCCTCCCATTAGTCCTCTGCTTGATATTTTTCCAACATCCTTTAAAACAAAGAGTCAAGACTCCATGCAACAGAAAAACAGATGAACTCGTTAACTATAGCCCAATTCCCCTTTATGGTCTTTGAACTGGAAAGGCCTGACAGTTCACTGAAGGGGTGCGGCAGGTCAGGTTTGAAGTCCATTAATACAGCTGTGAGGGCTTGCTTGCACAACACCTTTCCACACTGTCTCTCACTCTAGTTAGAGCTACAGTAAAACTTCCTTTGCTTTGATGAACACTGAAATTCATCAAATTCAGCTCTCAGAATACATTTAAGACAGAAGGAAAATAACTGTCTTTACCAATCTGCACCATTTTTTCATGACTAATGCATGGGACAAAATAGGCAAAATTCCTCAGTTCTATGCTAGCTATATTACCTTCCTCCCAGGGGCACCTTGGGAAAGTCCTTTAGTTTCTCTGAGTTTATCCACCTATAATATAGGCCTTCTTGACCAACTGTGCTGCAGAATGTGACTCCCTCTTCCAGAGGCCCAGCCATTTCAATATTATATTCACAGATTCTTAAATTTAACAAAGAGTATAAAGAACCGAGAAAAAAAGCATTTAAAGGATGGTCATTCCTTTCCTGCAGTGTTCCTCAGCTCTACCTGGCGTCATCAAAAGCAAAACATTGGCCTATATGGAAAAGATATACGGCTTGCATAAAAATCTTAAAGAACAGCAAGCAAACTATAGAAAAGATGGTACGGGGAAGGAGGTATTCTCTGCCTGTAAGGAGTCATTTAGTTGCTGACAAATCCCTCGTAATAGTAAGCAGCAGTTTTACTCTTCATCCTAATAGCTGGGATAGAGGAATTTATACATATAGGTTTTCACAATGTTTTGTCTCAGAAATATTTATCATTATAAGAGGCAATAGATGACATTCCATAATGCTACCTCTTACTGTAGTTAACACTGCAGGGAAGAAATCTGTCTCTGTCCTCAAGTTCCATTACAATAAAAAAAGCAATAAAAGAAAACTAACAAGTGCATATAAAGTAAATAACTATTTCTGACAAATATGTATTTGTCATCATAGCTGCCAAGTGATGTAATCACTTGCTCTTCTATCACAAATGAAGACCACCACAAACCAGTAATAGTAACAGTTTATTTTTATAGAGCACAACACATTTTAATCTGAAAGCTCTCTGCAGAATATGGGCAAGATGGTGAGGGACCACAGCCAAAACCTGTCCTACATCTACAGCAACCTACAAAAGATAGTCGGGAACCCAGTGCAAAAAATTGCCAAGGTTTGAGATTTCAGTCTGTCTCGGTAACCTGTTCCAGCATTTGACTATCCCCTCTGTGATAAATTCTTCCTAATATCTAATCAGAATTTCCCCTGTTGCAGCTCATGTCCACTGCCTCTTCCCCTTTCACTGTGCATGTCTGAGAAAAGTCTGGCTCTGTCTTCTCAAAAAGACACATACTCTCCCATTGCATATATGAAGACAGCAATAAAGTCTCACTTTAGCCTCAAATCTAATTTTTCAAGAACGTTCCAAAATACCATGTGAGACAAATTACTCTGTACTAAATTTATCTATCTCTGAAGGAGAAAGTGTTGTGTCAGTCCAACTGGGATTTTAACTTTTCCTAGAAATACTTCTGATAGAATTACTCATTGATAATTGATGAATTTAAATTACTTCTGGCAATTAACAAAATTACAAGCGCAAAGTACTGCTTATTGGCAAATATAATGTGCTGGAATCTGCCTGCCTTCTTCATGTAATATTCCCTGTGCTGGCTCCCCAGTGGGATTTTTCACAATAAAATAAACTGGTTTGTGCCCCAAAAGCAGATGATAATAAAGCTTTCCCTTTACATAGCTTATATTGTGCAACACATCTTGTTTATTTGTGTAAATTTATATTATGCACTTCTGGATGTATTCAACCTCAGGTCAGAATTATTAGAGAACTGCCACAGTTACATGAACACAAAATCTTTATTTAGCAATAACATGTAACAGAAGTTCTGGCAGATAACATGCCTGCCTCACAAGGATGGATGCCATACAAATAAAAAAGGGTGGGAGAAGTGAAGACTCTCAACATTCACCTGGTAAAAAGCTGAAGATCTGCAAAACCTTCAAAGAATCTGAATAACTCGCAGGATTAGGATGCGCATGTAAAAGATGACAACTCCTGTATCTTAACTCGAGTGTAAAGCTTGGAAGCATTACAAAATCAGCAAATGTTCATGTGTATATTTTTTAATGGAAAACAGAGTAGAAAAATGACACAGAAACTGACCTTGACAGACAGCACTCACATGAAGACGATCAGTTATTCTCATTGTACCGAGTGCCACAGGGCTGTCCAACAAGAGAGAGATGTCTTCTGTTTTTTACTTCTTAAATGCAAGGATTTGTTGTGGAGAATGCAAAAATGAAGATGCTTTTAAATTAAACCATCTAAATATGGTTCCTACATAACCTGAAGTTACTGCTCTCACATTTGGTTCTCTAATCCCTTACATCCCTTGTTTTCATTTGCTGGTTTCAAAGACTAACCAGTCAGGTAATGCTGTTTATCTATTTTACACAGGTAAAAAGCACCATGCAAGAGGTAAGAATTAGGCTCCTGCTATTTAATCATTTCTTCTACCAGCTTTGTGCTTTTAACAAAGGATTGATATTGACTTTCCCTTTAGCCTTTGAAGCTCCAGGTCACTTAACCAAATATCCAAATGTGTGCACTGGTGTCAGTAACAACATCTGGGAAGATCCATAGCAAAAAATAGCAGAAGTATATCTTGTTGAGGCTTTTCTTTCCCTGTGCAAGTCAGTTCCTGCATATTACACTTGATAAAACATCTTCTTTATTTCTGAATGGATACTTCTTTACCAAATTTGATGCTATACCGTTCATTGCCAAGGAAAGACAAAATCTTCAGCCCTTTCTTTACCTGATACTTTCAGCCAACATATGTGACCAGCCTATATAGTGCAGCTGAACACCTCGACCTCAAACCATTGTTAAAACATACTTGCATATTTCATTACATTTAAGGCATGTCTATAAATGGGGCTCCCAACAGTTCAAATTCTCTTAACTCAAATGTTTTAATGAAACTAACAGTGAGGATCAAAGGTTTCTTTCATACTCTGTTTCGTTACTAAATGCATACGGTCCAGCTGAGCTAAATGTCAGATTCTGACTTGATTTAGCCTTGCTATTTAGTAGTAATTATGGACAGAAGTCTCATTTAGGTGTATTGATCCAGTCTTTAACATGAGGAATAAATTCAGCAGCTGAGCTATGGAAAACACTGGATGAATTCTCAATTCATGAATCTCTACAAAGAACAAAGAAGCAGCAACACATTTGCCATAGCACCGATTCTTACACACGTATTTCTGTAGTTAAACATGCTAAAAAAGCTTTTCCTCAGGGAGGAGCCACATCACGAACAACAAAAAATCTGCAGCCCACCAATAAGCCATGTATGTGGAAGGTTCCAATGCTGCCTTCATGGAAGACAGTACCCCAATTCGGGAAAGCATTTAATCATATGTTTCGGTCCATCAGAATTCATGAGAGTCCTTAAGTATGTGCTTATTTTTAAAAGATGCTTAAGTGCCATTGATTTCAAGTACACGTTTAAGTGCTGTCCTCAATATAAATGATTTCTGAAACCAGGGTTGATGGGAGTTTTATCACTGATTTTAGTAAGAGCAGAACAGGAACTAAAGAATTTTAAGAATCCCAAATGCTTATCCAAATTGAATGTCTACATGACAATAAGGAAAGTATAATCATATAATGTCGCATATTTATATTTCAGCTACCTAAATAAAGAAATTCTGAAATTAATGAAAAATCCTAAGCTCCTCATGCTAACAAAAGACATTTATCACTGAAGGGATAAGAACTTCTCTCTATATGTATCACCCTAAATTCTTACCTTTACGCATATTTTCTTATCTTAGAGGTTTGTCGGGTTTTTTAAGACTAACAATACAATTTTCTGGTTAAATATACTTATTTTTTAAGTTATAAAAAAATCCATAATATAATTCTATGAGAGTTACCATAATAGACTGTAACAGCTGCTATGGTCTATTGTGTAAATAAGTAATTACCAAATTTACAGACTATCATGTAAATATGTAATTATGGACTTTTTAAAATGTGCATTATTTCCTCGATAGTCTATCGTTTAAATATGTAATTATGGACTTTAAAACATGTATTATTTACTCAGACTGCAGCAGCTCCTTGGGACAGAGCTGTTCTGGCCTATTGGGTAAACATGTAATTACAGAAATTTTAAAAATATGTATTATTTATTTGCTAGTGCTGCTGTCAATACATCATGACAGCCATTTTTAAATGGATACCATATAGTCAATATTCTGTCAAGTTTTCATAGGTCACTTAAAGTACCTCTCTGCATGGTGGCGGTGCTATATAGTGAAGCCTTTGCCTTGCTAGGTATTTTACCACAGGGTCATCAAATGAAAATCAAGCACAGGACTCCACAAATAGTTCCATTAATTGGCCTTTTCCACAAAGATTCATAAATGCAGTCAAAAGAAAACTCTTCTGTCATTTCTTTCACAATTTTAATAGAGTAGAGTATATTTCACTGTGGTTAAGGGTTGGTATCTGATAGAATATTCCTTGGAGGTTTTTCAGTAAAGCAGTGAACTTAGTGTAATGCAATCAGTGCGGGGGTTATTTCCTAATGGCCTCTCAGCTCTGAAACCAAGGATCATGTCTACATTAGCAGATAAGGCAGGGAAACGAGAGATGATCTGTAAAGCAAAACGTGGTGCTAGACCCAATGTCCATACTACATGCTTTTCAGACGGTTTATTACAGGCTAGTTCTGGTCTGGTCCCATGGAAGAAATACTCCCAAGCAGCTGGAGCACACTACGTGTGCTCCTAGATAATACCTTCTGGTGTAGTTTAATCCAAGAAGAATCCAGTTTTTGTTCTGGGAGACCACTCCATAATGAGAATCAAAGCGCTGAAAGTGGGCCTGATCCCTCCCAAACATCATTCTTGATCTAAACTAAAACACTAAGGTAGAAACATCCACAGAATACACTCAGTCATGCCACTTGCATTCTGATTTCTGTACATCTTAAGCAGGAGACAGGTTGGAGCAGACAGTTCTGTAATTTATGAAGTGTGGCATTTTTGCAATGTACAAAACTATGAATTCCAGAAATGCTTCTGATGACAAGACAATATTCTTCAAAGTGGTGGAAAAAAAATTATTAAGGGGGTTTCACTCATTCAAGATGGAACTTCAAAGACGTTATTATTCTGAAAAAAGGGTAATTACCATTACCATTAAATATTTATGTTTTTAAACTACCCATAGGCCCCAATCAGAGATGAATGCTAGGTACTCTGCAAACTTTTATGAACATCCCAACCTCAAAGACTTCACAATTTAAGAAAAATTATCAAATATATTATACTTTATAGAACGCTTTTTAGAAGCAAAATGAATGTGTTCTTAGGCCAAAATGTATGCACTGAGTCTATGATCTGCTGTGTCTGCATCTATATATCAATAATTCTAACATTTGGGCATGATATTCCTAGTAGACCAAAGCAAAAAGCAGAACCAGAATAACTTATTCTTGTAAATACATAGGACAGTTATATAGTATGGGACTGTGTTACACTTCAAAGAATCCTATCCTTACATTGGAAATAGGAGTGGTATTTTCATTTACCTAAAATTATCTCCTCAACTGGAATAGGAGAGAGAAGAAAGATAAAACTCATAAAAGAAAAAATATTTTACAGTTAAGGTATATTGCCATATTAAGATATCTATATATTATTCATTTTGGCTAATGCTACTTTCTCCATAGTCTACAAGCCTCATATAACAATAAAGCCCTAAGAATTGAACCTAAATAGAAAACACTACATTGGGATGTTTAAACAAGTGTACTGATAAAAACTAAATAATTTCCATCCTAATGAGAGATGCTAAGGCATCAGCTGGAGTGAGACCAAGTCCAGCTGCCAGCTCAACCCTTCAGGATGGGTCTGGACTAACTGGAGGGAGTCTGGAACTTGACTTCTGAGGAACTGGGGAAGAAACTGGGATTGCTTAGTCCTGAGAGGAGATGACTGGCAGGGACACAGTAATGTTCTTCGGATACATGAAAAGACAGAGAGGAGTGAATAGACTCCTCTTTATGTCCAATTCAGATATGACAAATGGTAATGGAATTCAATATGGCAAGGGAGATTTAGGTCAATGGGTTGCCCAGGAAGACCACAAAATCTTTGTTGCAGAAGGTTTTTAAGAATGGAGTGAACAAACTTTCACCAATAATGGCACAGCTATCCTGCCTTTGAGAAAGGAAGATGGCCTCTTGAGATCCTTTCCTGTCTTGTTTCTACAGGGCTTTACGCTCCAGAACTAACCACAAGCCCACAACTGTAGACTCAGTTTTATGCCTAAAAAGCCAATGAAACCCACTGAAATTTTAAACAACAAAGAACTCAAAAATATGCTGAATAATATGCATCTTTGATACAGTCTAAATAAGGATAACATACTGTGCTGGTTTTGGCTGGGGTAGAGTTAATTTTCTTCATAGTGGCTAGTATGGGGCTATGTTTTGGATTTGTGCTGAAAACAGTGTTGATAATACAGGGATGGTTTAGTTATTGCTGAGCAGTGCTTACACAGAGTCAAGGCCTTTTCTGTGCTCCTCACACTGCCCCGCCAGCGAGTAGGCTGGGGGTACACAAGAAGTTGGGAGGGGACACAGCTGGGACAGCTGACCCCAGCTGACCAAAGGGCTATTCCATACCATATGATGTCATGCTCAGCATATAAAGCTGGGGGAAGAAGAAGGAAGGGGCGGATGTTCGGAGTGATGGCGTTTGTCTTCCCAAGTAACTGTTATGCGTGATGGAGCCCTGCTTTCCTGGAGATGGCTGAACACCTGCCTGCCGATGGGAAGTAGTGAATGAATTCCTTGGTTTGCTTTGCTTGCGTGTGCAGCTTTTTCTTCACCTATTAAACTGTCTTTATCTCAGCCCACGAGTTTTACCTTTTTTCTGACTCTCTCCCCCATCCCACCGGGGGAGGAGTGAGCAAACGGCTGTCTGGTGCTTAGTTGCCAGCTGGGGTTAAACCACCACACATGCATATTTCAAGATCATATTTCATTTTAGTTCCCCTGAACAGGAATGTACAATAATACTATCTATGCAAAGATAACCTTAAAGGAAACTTCACACTGATGAGTCATTAGCTGTGCATAAATAATGCTTTTATTATATACAACATTAGTATGGCCAATTTTTTGTCAGGGCTCTGACTGCACCAACAGGCTCTGCAACCTCTTCTACCCCCTACCCAAGGGGTCTGGCTGCCCATACTCAAGGCCAGCTCTGACAAGGGGCCAGATTGCACCAGATTGTTCTAAACTGTGAGAGGTGAGGGAAGACAATTTCCTACCTCCCTATGTGTATCAGTAACATATATGTTATTTTCAACTTTAAAAAGGTAACACTGTTTATTTTTGAAAGGCAGAAAAAAATTGTTTCATCCAAACTTATCGTTCATTCAGCAAGAGAAAAAAGCTGACAAGAAAATGTATGGGAGATAGGAACTACAGCCTAAACAAGTGACAAATGTAGGTTCTGTTAAAATGGGAAACAACACTCCACATCTGGAACCCAGGAGCTTTGAAATCTCCAGCCATGAAGAGGATTTTCAGCTCTCTGTGATGAGTTCCACTGATGATTATGGATTTTCTGTAATAATAACCCTGCCTTTCTAAAAGTAGTTGGAAATTTTTGTTCTCTGGGCCATGGTACTTCACCACCTGTGTAAAGCAGGTAAGTTTTAGCAACTTGTAGGAGGAGTTGTATGCTACTTGCTGCAGGCTTAGAACCGAATGATGGGATTTCCTTCCAGAACCCGAGAATCTGCTATACTCCTTGCTCTTTTGAGCTGTTTATTCTGGAGCTCAGCCTGCATTTGCAAGGTCATGCCGGATACTACTCGTCACACTATGTTGCTTATGCGTGAAATCCTCATTTTGTGCAAAGCTCACAAATATATATTCATGTCATAGTATCTTAATGTCCAGGGATAGTTTGAGCATGCCAAAGTGAGGGTGGCTGCCACACATGCTCTGCGTTATTGTGGCAACATAAGGCAAAGCGGAAAGTTGTCAGTTTGAGACTGGAAATCTTATGGGAAGGTTAACATAGTTGCACTTCTGGAACGAGGTGGCTAGTAAAATAAGATCTTGCTTTCTGTGTCTGCAATTAGTTATGTGTGAAGTAGACATGCCAAAATTGGAAGCAGTGTCCATTTTGTAACAGTAATTATTATTGTGAAGCCATTTTCAAGGTGGGATTATGGGCACTAAACCGCTGGGACTGACTGTGCTGCCCATGCGTTAAATCCTCATTTTGTGCAGACTTAATGAAAAAGATAGTTTCTTGTAATATGTTCTGTTTTGTCAGTTGCTCCTACACGGCAGTATAGGGATGCTTTCTTTGTGCTTAATACATGCAGTGATAATTTTTCCACATGCTTTTTCTGTAAATGTTCCGCCACAAAACATTGTTAAACTGCAATTAAGGTTGTAAATATGCATTAATAAGTTAGAGTAAATTCTGTACTAATTGAGTGCCCATACAACCTCACTGATATTGATGGAGAAAAAGCTACTGAAGAACATTACGAGCTGGATTCTTACCCCAGAAATGCTACTCTATCTCCACATATAGGGGTATGACAGAGAATCAAATCCTGTGCTGAAGTTTATAAGAACACAGGCTGGAGTATCAGGAATGCAAGATTCAACTCGCACTTTACAAACATAAAGGACAGGATTGCAAAAGCACTTGTCAGTGGCCTAGATCTGCTCTCACTGGAGTAAATGGCATTTTTACCACTGACATTAATGACAGTAGAACTAAGCCAGTGATCAGCACTTTTGGAAATCCTATCCTTTGTGATTCGAATTAAACAAACTAATTTAGGTTTCTTTTGTTCCCTCAGCTAACCTCTTTGTAAAGTCTTATCAGCCTTTCACCTACAGTTACATCATAGGATGAACCATACATCACAGTGATCCCAAATTTACTTTATGTTCCAGCCACATAAAATACATCCTACTGGCGAAATCTCTGCTAATTCCTTGAGGAATCAAAGTCAGTATTATTCTTTCTCTTAGCCTTGACAGATCTGTCCATTCTTGTGGCTGAAATTAAAATATTTCTTTCAGTTTCATAAGATCATATTTTATTGTTAACATATTAGGAGAGAGAACAGTATCAGAGAGTAAGCAAATCAGACAATAATTAACAGAAAATTAAATAACAGTAATTAATAAAGATACCTTCCAACTAGTCTCTAAATGATAATACAAAAATTCACAATGGTGTTGTGAAGCTTGGTTTACTCCTACCTGTAATTTACTTTGAGGTCTTAGCATAAAAGGTGCTTAGAATTGAAAAATATCATTATTAGCATAAAAATGAGGTATGTTCTATTTATTTTGTGTATTAATTTAGCAGAATATATTATTACACAACTTTATAATGTAAGCACAAGGTCACACAGGATATGACTTGTCACACTGTGTTGCCTATGCATGAAATCCTCATTTTGTGCAGAGCTCCAAAATATATATTCATGTCAGAATATCTTACTGTCCAGCGACAGCCTGAGAGTTTCATTCTATTACATACTGGGGAAACAGATACAGCATCATTTGAGAGGTCTCTTCTTCTCTCAATACCCGAATGAACTCTCATTAATCAAAAAACTACAAACATTCACCAAAAGGGAACCGGTCCCATTAATGCTCTTTTCAGTCTGAGACAAAATTATATGTATTCTGCCAGCATTTTTTATCATTTCTGTGTGACTATCCCAGTCAAACAGCCAAAATATGGCATTTATTTTATAAAGTTAGTTACCAGAAAACAGAACTAAATACAGTAAATGAAAGAAATTGTTTCTAGGGATGGAATTTCACTGGCACCACCAGTGTTGCATTAACTGCACAGATCTCAAGACAACCCTGGACATAACATGACCTTCTCCAAACTTCCAATCAGCCTGGTAAGCATACATTAAAAGTTCAAGCTTTGCTTACACTGAACATACCAGTGTTTGTAGTTTGATAAGCACGAGTTCCTACCTAACTGTGTTAACTGCCTACCCATCAACTCCTTACTGTTTTGCCCAGCTTTAAATGTTTTTCTCCTCTAAACACAGCCATACTGAAGAACCGGAAACAACAAAATTCTTTGAATATTAAGTCTCAGGGAAGCCTTTTTTTTTATCAGACATAAAATTGAGATTATTGTATAAGCAATTTCAAGTAGGACAGCTTGCTCAACAAAATCCTTAAATCTAAGGAAATGTCACTTTGCATTAAGAAAAGAAATATTACCTTGGTCTTCAATAACACAGCAGAAAGCAGTAGCAGTTTAGAGATCAGAGCAGATAACCAGTGTAGCCTCCAGACCAGAACAGCAGGTTTGACATGATATTCAAGTAAATAGCCAGAACAGAACGGCAATTAACAGTTAACAGGCCACTTAAATTAAGAGCTTTCCTTGAGAAAACAGCCTCAGACCTTCAGAGACTCTAGGAACTGACAGTTCAAGCAGGAAGTACAGTGGCAAAAAATCGAAGTGTATGGGGAATTTCTTCAACAGGCCTTTTATCCACAGAATGCACAAACCCAGAAATGGCAGGCCTAAATGTAGATGTGGGGGAATGTAGCTGCAGAGAGGAGGGAATAAAGAGAGGAAAGGAAACAAGAGATTTTGAGCAATGACCTTCTGAGCAATGAAAACATAATTTTCTTCGCTGATGCCTCCAGAGCCAAAATTCTGCATGGTTTAAGACTTAGCACTAAGCTGTGCTTTGTAACTTTGTCATGCAACTTGCTGCCACAACACCTGGTAATGCAAGACAGCCCCGAGGGTTTGTAGACAGACATGGATCTTGTGCAACAGCTATCGCTTGCAGGCCACTCTAACACCCCCTTAGAGCACTGTGTGCTCCCACAGACCCACCAAAGAGACAATCACACTGGAGAATCAAACCCGCATTCCTTGTACAAGCACACCCAGCAGTGGCACCGATATGCACCTCCACATTTCTGTTTTCCTCATTGTTTCAGTGCACCAACACCACGTGGATATGAACATGGGCTTCTCAACATCACAACAATAAACAATTGTAAAACCCACTGCCTTGGGAAGGGACATGGATGAGCATGGAAAGTGGATGTCAAACTCCCAGAGTCCCAACACCCTTTTTCGTTTACAGTGCATCATAACTCTACAGTATCAAGCATTTTTCTTTCATTCATGAGTTTCACCTCCACAAACTTTTTAAGTCAAGCAGTTCAAAGAGAAATAAAGAAAGATGTATCTTTTCTACCTCTCTCAATCTCACATAGCTCAATGCACTCTGAATTTGGGACATGTGGGAACATAGCCCCAGAAATATACGTAGGTTCAGCACTGTGTCAGAAACAGCATGGAACCAGCTCACTGTCTTCCCCAGCCCCTATGTCCTTACTACCACAGTAATCATTTTGCTGGTCCTTCTGCTCCCAGCCTCTACCCTGACAAAACAGCCTGCAAAACCCTGGAAGCAATACACGCGTGTTGCGACCTCCCTAACACTCTGACACGGGGATAAGTGTGGTGCAGCAGGGCACACAGCCCATGTGTTCATACCACAAGAACAGGGGGAGGCCACTGCCTGTTAGTCAGATCCAGGAAGGCGGAGGTGCCAAATTAGTTTTACAGTCTTCTAGCACTGAGATGTGTCTGGGGCCAGGGGACTTTTTGATGGACGCATGGGAGGAACACTTGCAGTCTGCTTGAAAGGGTCATTTCCACATTTCACAGCAGTGGCCTATGGGGGGCCCAGTGTCAGATCAGCAGTCCGGGGCTGCTTGTTGGCAGGGGGAGGGACCCGGGCGCCTTTCTGGCTGTTTCATAGGGCCCACCGGGGGTGGGGGGGCGCGGTTCTGAGGAATACCAAGAGCAGCCGAACCCCTTACTTGGTTGAAGGAGGCTGGGGCCCAGAGAGTTTGCGGGGAAAAGAGTTTAGGAGTGAGGGTGTTTTGGGGCAAGGAGGATTGGGGGTGATGCGTTTGGGGCTGAAGCTGTTTGGAAGCAAGGGCATTTGGGAGAGCAGGAGACTGGAACAAAAGCATTGGGGGCAAAGATGTTTGGGAGCAAGGGCTTTTGCAGGCAAGAACCCTTGAAGGTGAGGGTGTTTGAGGCTGGGGGGGGCGGTCAAAAGCATTTAGGGGTAAGAGCATTTGCAGGGCAAAAGCATTTGGGGGAGAGGGCATTTGGAGACAAGGGCATTTGGCGGCTAGAGCGTTTGGGTGTGAGGGTGTTTTGGGGAGAGGGTCTCAGTGCTGTTGCCAGCTCCCGACCGCCTCTTCTGGTCCCCACGCTCGCTCTGCGATGCAGCTCTCGGACACTGGGAGCAGGAGCCGCAACCAGCCCCCCCCCCCCCCCCCCCCGCCCCTTCCCCCCCGACGCCCATTTCGGGGCCTCTCGCTCCCCAGGAGCGGAGCCTCGCGAATGGGTAGGGACAGCGGCGGAGTCCCCCCTCGCCGGGCCGGGCCGGGTAGCTGCCTGTGCCCGGCGGGGCACCGCGGCAGCGGGCGGGCGGGCGGGGGGCGCGGCGGGGCCGGCCGCGGGGGCGGAGCCGCCAGTCAGCGCCGGGCGCCGTGACCCCGGGGCGGGGAGGCGGCACCGCGGCCGCGGGGACGAGGACAGGCTGCCCCTGCCCGGCGCAGCGAGGGGGGCGCGGCGAGCCCGGGGGCAGCGCGGCGGCGTGCACACCCCGTGTCCCCCCCCCCCACCGCCACACACACAGACACACACAGACACACACACACGGCACGACACGGCACCGGGCGGGGGGAGCCGGCTCGGCCCCCGCCCCACCGCCCGCCCGGGGAGGGCTGGGGCGCGGGTCCGGCCGCCGCAAGCTCCGCACTTACCCGGGCCGCGGCGAGGTGTCGGCGGGCGGGCTCCGGCAAGCCGCTACTGCGGGGGGCCGGGGGGGGCCGATTGGGTTTGGGGGGGGTTCCGTAATCCAACAGTCTTTGGGCTGCCAAATGTAAACACTCCGCCATGATTTCTTTGTTTAGATAATTGAACCTGCCTCCCTCTCCGTCGCCGACTCTCGCTCGCTTTTATTTATTTATTTCCCCCCCTCCCGTCATCATCATCATCATCATTATGGCTTGTGTGGGGTGGTTTTTTTTTTAAAGGGTTGTTATTTAGTAGCTGCATTTAACAACTGCTGGTTTTACAAATATTTATGTATATATATATTTATGTATAAATATATACATATGGGGGGGGGCGATGGGAGGCATTAAGGAGCGGAAGTTGTTCCCGCTGGTTTGGGGGTTGCGGTTTTTCCTCCTTGCTGCAGCCAAGGCTCCCGCTGCCGGGGGACGGCGGTGCGGGCGTGCGGCGGGGCCGGGGCTGTTGGTGTCGGCGGGAGGCCGCGGCCGGGGCAGCGGCTGGCGGGCGGCAGTGAGGGCGGCGCGCCTCGCCGCAGCACCGCGCTCGCCCGGCGCTCTCCTGGAAAAGGCAGGGTTTTCCAAACGCATCACCCGCTCCAGAGGGAAGGTAGCAGCGTGCTGGGGGGGAGACAGATGGAAACTTCCAGATTTAAGTTTCTTCCCTGCATTTCCTGAAAATTCAAGCTCAACATGAAAGCAAGCTTGTTATTATTATCTATTATTATTATGCGGGAATTCCTCGTAAGGAAATACAGTTATAATTTTGTTATAGGAAATTTACAGGACGTGTTAGCACGACTAAAAATGTTTCATTTGCGGGAACTGAATTCACTACCTTGAAAGCAAGTTTCTCCATTTGGAAATACTAGAATATTTCCCATGTCAGTACAACCTGAAAAAGACTTCAATACACTTCATCAGTGTCCATAAATCCCTTTTCATAGACCTGATCCCATCAGATCACAGCTTCCCAGGACTCTGGCAGAAGTGCCCCGATAGGATGCAAGAGGCTGAGTTGTGGTGTCAGCTACCCAGGAAGGACCTGGTACCCTACATCTCCCACAGAGTATTCAAGGAGTTTTAGGCACCACATCACTCAGGAATTGTGTCGAAGATTCTAGAAATTCTCCCTGGCTTATATTTTGTTACTTTTTGTATTAAGGAAGAGCACTGCCTCCCTCTCTCTCCTGACTACTTGCTTAACCATCGTTCATTTCTAGGAGATCTTCAAATGCTACAAAATGTACAGCATTTCAAGAGTTATCTTTCCTGCTGATGTGTAGAAAGAGCAATACCACAAAGACAATTTAAAAAATCATTATATAGAAAAATAAGGTGATTTACTTACACTGTTACACAGTGAAGATAAAATGCTTAGTGACAGCATGCCAATCATCAAACAGGTTCCCAATACATTTTCCCCTGAGACTGTTAGTACGATAATGATCGCCATTCCTATAGCCAACCGCCTCTGCTTTGAAAATAAACCGACGACTTGTGCATTATTGTATTTTAACTATTGTGTCTGCCTTTGGCAGAGGTCCTCATTCTGCAAAGGGATCACCAGTTTGGACCCCCAAACCTCCACTAAGTCCCACTAATCCCTTGAAAAGCCATTGTTAGTTCTTGGGATAAGGATCGTTCTTTATGTACAGTGAGCACAGGGAAGAATAACAAAAAAGGAGTATACATATATATTACACTGGCACGGACTCATTCAGTCAATAAGAATACAGGGTTGCGTTACAAGTTACCATTTCAGAACTTCACAGTTATTTGTAAACTATTTTACAATAAAATACTGGGAAGTTGATTGGGTCATGGCCATTAGTCAAATCAGAGCAGACGAATTGCTGTGCAGGCCTTGGAGTTGCCCTGAATAGCTTGGCAACTCTCAGGCCACCCCTTACAGTTTGACATCACTCCCTTATTTCATATACCAAAACAAACACCATCACTTAGTTTTTCACAGTGACCCCAGCCCTGCTGTCCTACTTTTTTCTTGTTCTTTTACACAGAAGTTTGAGAATATTTCCTAGTTTCTGCTTTCTCCTCTTCCCTCTTAAAGGTTATGCTATTTGCTTATGATTCTATTTTTATTTCTCTGCCAGGATTTCATTGCAGTCTCCCCTTTGTGGAATTTATACTTGTGGCCATTTAAATTCATTTCAGGCTAGAACTTGGCATAAAAGTTCGCAGCTTCTCAGCCAGATTTGAATTACTATATTTAATCTATACTCAGCTCTTAGGCTTTTTTTTTTTTAAATGAGAGTGAAGATAGAAATAATTTTGTTGTGGTTCCAAATGGTGGCATCATGCTGTACTGATTTCAGATCTTGTCTTCATTCCACTAGCTTTTCAAAGGGACATGCCAGAGCATTTGAGACATGACTTTAGAAACGTGTTGCTTTACAGTCCTTTAAAAATGTATTATTTCAGCATAAAACTTTGTGAAAATTAGGCATTGTGGATGCACAAGGGTATTTTTATTGCATTCTTAGATATGGCTCACTGAACAGTGAAACCAATTTTCATGTGATCTTAAAGAGGGCAAAAGTCGTTGTTATGCTTTGAAAAATAAGTTTTGCACAAATTTGTTTATTTTGTGTTATTAATTTTTGTGAATATTCAGGCAGTGCTGTGTTGGCCTCCACAGCTACAAAGAAGAGAGAATGACAAGCAGATTTTTATTAAACTAGATTATATTGGATAGCTTAAATTTCCTTTCTCTATTCATCAATTTAAAAAACAAATGCAGTACTTCATCTAACATGAATTCCATTGTATAATTCCAGCTGAGTAATTGCTTGAGAAATGTTTCTACCAAGTCAAACTTTTGTTTGCTTCAGAATTTTTATTATTCAATTTTTTTACTACAGTGCCCAGCACAGTAGAACATGGCAGAGCTACTGGTAATATTAAGTAAATGTAACTAAGATAGTATTTTTATTGCAGCATATGCGTATGTGATAAAGTGGATCCTATGATAGATCCTATAGTCTTTCAATAACTGCCAGTTAGAGACAGTGTGTCACCAGTCAGATTGGCCATCATTTTCCAACCTCTTGCTTCTCAGACAGTAACTCACAGCTGTGGAAAGTTATAGAAAATCATACCAGATCAGCATGATAGTATTTCCTCTCACTTTCCAGAGCTGTTAATGATTTATTTTATAATTAACTATTGTATCACACTACCATGTAATGAGCACAAGCGTAAAGGACCCCATAGTACTGTTGAAAAATGGCCTAAATGGCAGTCCCTGTCTCAAGAGCAAGGAGTCCAAAATGCAGCAGATTCATGACTGAGTAAATACTGACTGCACCTCCTATTTGTGTAGTCAGCAGTATGCTTATTACATGCTTTAGAAAAGGTTGGTAGATCTTAAGGAGGGGACTACTTACTGGCCTGAATGGGGATGTAAGTAGAGGGATGGGTTGTAACATAAGGATCATAGGAGAAAATGTGCGAAGACCTGTAATAAGAAGATCATACTTGAGTATCTTTATGATCTAGGGTATGTAGTATCTCATGCTGGAAATGGGCACTGTGAAAAGCTATTTTGCAGACAAAGTTTGAAAGAATGTTGCAGAAAGAAGCTCAAATAAAGGGAACAAGCACATTTTCCTCCATTCTTCTCATTTGAGGGTTAAGTATTTATGCTAAAGTAACTAGTTCCTTTGCAAAGCTGTTTTCTGTATTAGCTTACCTTCTCTGAGATTGCATTTTAAATGTGTGTGTAGAAAAGCACAGTGATGTGTAGACTGGGAGTATTTTAATCAATGCAATATGACAATGTATCCCCAGTCATAAAATGGTTGCAATGTGAAAGCTATGTAATAAGCTGCACTGTTGTACAAGGGAGTAGAAAAAGATCTTAAAAAACAGCAGTAAAGGTCTGTTGCCTAAAAAGATACCATCCAGATCCTAAAATAAGGTTGAGATTAAATCTGTCAAAGAGCATGCATCTACTGGACCAAAAGAAAAGACCCAGGTGCTGAGTTTCTTTTTTGCAAGCAGATCTTTCCACTGTAAATGTGGGTAAAAGCAATTATGGAAGAAAATATGAAAAATAAAGTTTTCTTTGAGTGCTTTGCACCGAGTTAACAAATTGCTGTTGCACAATAGTAACACTGCATTAATTATGTCACTATGTTTCCTTCGTGATAGATTATTATTAGTAATTCATCACTGTAACATATTAATAGTGGTATTAGTTTTTAAACAGAACAATCATATTAGTAGCATACTTGTCATATTAGTGAAAATTAACAAAATGATGAAAAATTGCTACCAAGGCTTTGGGGCTCTAACACTGCAAGGAAATCACTTTTTCCCAATCCAGCAGTTTTTCAATGAGCATATATTTTCTTGTAAAGAGACTGTTTTACAGTGTTCTCTGTCCAAAACCCAGGAGCCATTTCGAAATATTTATGCCATCCTTTTAATGCCAAATGTGTGTATTCTTTTATGATTCTAATACTGTATGTTCTGCCTTTCAAAAGCCTGAGTCCCGTCATTCACAACAGCTGGCATGAGGCTGTTTGAGGCCATTAACTTCCTTTTTGTTGGGGATTGTGAGTTTGTACTGTCCAGCATACTTCTAGAGTACAATACAACTGCCCTTCTAAAGGATTAAGCTACATCTCCTACAGAGGCACTCATCTGTGAACTTGTCTTACATGCCTCCAACCAGTCACTTGCATGATGATTTTGTTCGGGGGTTTTTGTTTGTTTGGAAAGCAGATAGCTTCAGGCCTCTGTGAGAATGCTCCTCCCCACTTCTTCATCCTGTCCTTTTATATTTCCAGCATCTTTTGCTCTGGCATGGTATTTCTTGCTAATATGGAAAGATGATGTATGGATTTGCCTAAGATCTCTAACAGTAACAACCTGAATTAGGTAACGGGGTTATAGAGTGGGATTTCCTGCTCCCTCCCTCATGAACATCTGGTCCCTCAGAATCAAGAAAAGATAAAACATTGCCCAAACCCTGAGAATGCCGTTTAGAACTGGAGTCACTGGTTTTGCCTGCTGCTTTGTGAAACCAGGAGGCAAATCTCCAACCTCTCATCTGTTTAAAAGCCAGCGAAACACAGCATTTTCCCCATTTATGCAACTACTTTGGCTTGGCTGTTTTACAATTTACAAAGCAGTTTCTTTGGCTTAAATCTGCTAATTTAATGGAAGACATGAATAGCTTTCTTTTGATTAACAACAGAATGTCACACTGGAAAAATAAGTATTTATTGCCAAGCAATAGGACACAATGAAATCAAGGGTCAAATTGGACATACCTTTTATTCAGTAATCAGTTGAACTCAGTCAGTCAAATGCAAATGAAATGGTAAATTCATTGAGCTTTCAGAATGACCAAAAAGTAGCCTTTATATTCAAGGCTTGTCTCTGTGCAAGTTTGCTTCCTTTGAACATGTGATTCACCAATGAAAGTATTTTGGGGGTTTAGAAGCACAATCAGAAGCAGAATTCCCAAGATCGGTCTAACAGTCCTCAGTCTGTTAGTGACTTTAGCTAAAACATGTCTAGACAAAATCACTACTACTGTAAGCTGGAACCATCCTAGGGGAATCAGACAGCTGAACGAGACTGCACCAACCACAAATGTGACCCACACATACAATAGGGTTAATAACAATGACCTTATTGCAAAGATTAATTAATGCTTATAAAAAGCTTTTATTCTCTAAACTGCTATTGTATTAGCCAGGCCACAGCATCTCTGTGAGCAAAAGTATGTGCAACTGTGACACCTAGGCTGTGCTTTGCTGCAAAAAGTTCCTCAGGAAACATCCATACTGATGTTGGGACCAGCTTTATAATGACCCCAAAGTCCATATCCACTGACCATCTGCCCTGAAAGCCTCACAGCTTCTCCCTTGGCAAAAAGTCTGTCTAGGATTGGAAGTGCTGCTTGAGCTCCCAGATCTCAGCTGGGGCTGGCCCCTCTCCCCACCTTTCCCATTCATGTGTGTAGAACTCACCTAGGCGTGGCACAGCTCACACACAGGGCCGCAATGTCAGCCAGTGCCAGTCCCAGGACCCCCTGCTCTGGAGTTCCCTTCTTTGGTACTCAGCTTCTTCTCTGTATTTTTCTTAACAGCAAACAAGCCATGGGGAGAAGCAAGTGGCTTACATGACCTCCCCCTGGTATGTAAGCAACAACAGAGAAGTAAAGTTGGTATTTTACTGTCCCTTTTCTGAAATTCATTTTTTCAAATTAATTAATAATTCTAAGCTCTTATGCCGTTGTGCAAAAGACGGCTGCAAGCAGCTGCAGCACTTCAAAATTAAAATCTCCCCAGCAATGTTTATAAAGTTGTGCATGTATTGTGGCACTGATTTTAATACAAAACATTAGATTGACATCCGATCTACACATAACATGCATTTGACTGACACGGGCATTTATTATACATTGATGTGACATATGCCAAGCATAACAACAGCTCTGACTGACAACACAGCCAAAAAGGACTTGTGTTATCCATGTTCAATTCAGAACATTTCCATCCTTCCCTATTTAGTGGTAATAATTGTGCTACTCATATGAGAAGATATTTTTGGAGTAATACAGCACTGCAAATTGGCCCAAGTGGCACTTCAGTCCACAGCAGAAAGAGCAAGAGGTCTTTTTAGTCTCTAAGCATTTAGAAAAGATAACATAACTAGGGCTCCAGTGAATTGGAGTTGTCAAAATTCACACCTAAGAGAAAGGGGGTGTTGGGCCTGTTGCCAGGAAACAGCATCTGGTATCACATTTCTAAAAGGATGCACGCATACGAATGCAAGTGGGAGCTGCAGCATGATAAATCTATCACAGAAATTGCACCTCCTCATGTCTGCATTGTGGCACCCACCCATACGAACTTCCTTGCCCTGATTCCTTAACAATACTTTACTCAACAGCCAGAGACATGTAGGCAGTCATTTGCAGGACCAGTTACAGGTTGATCTTCACAGTGTGGCCAGTGCTACAGACTATGTCCAGGACCAGAAAGCAAGCTTGACTACTCTTCATAATACTAACTGCTTGCACAATATTTAACTTGCTCCTTGGCTCCGTTCTGAGGCCACACTTGGACATGGTTTGAGGGATAGCCCATGGAAGGAGCCACTCCCACAAGGTTGTGTGGCCAGGACTGCACTAAGTTTGCTTCCCACCGTTCTTCACAGTCCTCCAGCACTGTCCCAGCAGCCTTTTAACCTCTAATATTTTCTATGCCCTGATGCTATACTCCATGGTATGGCAACAAACTCTCACAGTGTTTCAGTTACTGTGAACAAAGACACACACACACAAGAATAATTCTGTTGTATGGACATGGGGATATCACACAGAGCTCAGAGGAGACCCAGGGTCAAGTGCTATGCACTGTGGTCGTGACCAGCTAATCTGCCTTGCCCTTAGGGGCAGAAGACATACCTGTCCCTGCTTTATTCTGGGGGGATAGATACAGACCTAGAAGATGGAAGAGAATAGAAGGGAGTAATACTGGAAGTATTACCCATGATCCAGGGCATTGAAATAGGTTAGTAGCGGAGATTAGAAATATTCACTCTAACTTTTCCAAGACTGCTGAGTTTCTTTCTAGGACAGAAATCTCCAGAACATATTCTGGTAGAGCCAAGCAAAATCTTTACTGGAAATTCCAGTCCCTGAGCAGGCTCTCCACTCCTAGTGATGGCGTGAGCAGATGACCAAGGACTGTGGGAACATCTGGTGTCCTGACAAAGCTCCCAGGACTGTTTTATGATGTGATGCTGTAATTGTAATAATTAATATTGAATGGACAGTATATTACTGAGTTTTCATAAGTATACAGACACACAAATAACTTGCTAGTTCACCAAATTAAGAAACACACTTACTCAAGAACTAAAAACTAAATAAATAACAGGATATTATTCTGGGCACTCATTCTACCAATGACATCAGCACAGTTTTCACAGGCTCTGTATACATCCAGTGCAGGCCCAACTTCAGAGCTCTTTTTTTAGACAGAATTTCTGTTCACTCTCAGTATGGACCATAATGCAGAAAATGAAGACATGTTTTTTATTTTTTTTTTTTCATTAATTCCCAGCAATATCTTTCTTTGTTCTAAAGTTTAGGTGATTTTCCCAACCAGATTATACTTCTTAGGTATGTAAATTTCTTAAAACTTAAACTACCTGACATCATTTAAATTGAGGTGTAAAAGGAGATTTAGGAACTGACAATGTAAAGGCCCTTTCCTGAAGAAAGAAAGAATTTCTTTTTTTAAACACAGTGTCTTCTCTGCTTCCCCACTTAAGAGAATAGCTGTTGTATGGTCAAAGCAGGTCATGAAAAGTTTTAATTGTCCAGGTAGGTGCTAGTCCAGGGTAAAAGAGAAGAAAAGCTGGTTGAGGGAGATACACAATAAGTTAATGTTCCCACAAATTATTTCTTGCCTTGTATTTAAAAGGCCTTTTATTTCAGACACACTATAACTGTTCTGTGGATAAGCAGCCAATTCATTTTATAGAATGTCATTCCTGTGTCTCTATATGACTGTTGTATTCATTTTTAAGTAAGGCCTTGGCATACCATTTTGCTTTATTTATGGTCGCATTACTAATTTTAATTACATTAACCTTGTATATTTGTAATCTTTTCAACTGTGTTTTGTAATAAAACACCTGGGTACTCTTGGACAGCAGGTTGTGTACAGGCACATTTTCTGAATAGAGAATTCATCATATATTATTATTATTTACATCACAACTGAAGTTTATCAGAATATTAGGCTTTTTTATGGTGTTATTTATGCTAGTATTAACAGGAATAGTTCTTTCAAACTAAAAGATTTTTGAGTGGAGAACCATTGCTTTATGTTAGAATCTGTCAATAGTTGAATAGGACAGTATTGCATTCCAGGCTGGAAGGCATTGCTTTCTATAGGGTCATCACTGCTAATATATAAATTTCATGATAGTAATTACCAGACCAATGCTGGTCTTTTCTAGTTTTCTGCAAGTAAAAACAATCTCTGCCTTATGAATAGCAGCAGTGTTGCTGTTGAAAGTGACAGAAAACTATGCCATAACTTAACAATTTCTTGAATATGGTAAACTGAATACCATTCCTGTCACTTATATGACTGTTATAGAACAGATGAGCAAGCAAATAATAATTTGGGGCAACAAAATCTAACTATAAAGATGACTTAAATTTCTGCAGAGAAAGGCAAAATAACTTATGTAAATATTTTTGAAAAGAGAAGTTTTAGCTGAAAGTAAAAAGACAGCAAATATATTTTTATGATAAGATTTTAGTTCTTCCCCGCAGCAGTCTGCTAATCTCTTGGCCAAGAAAATCTAGTCTAGTATAAATCTAATGCATTCAAAGGGACTACAGACTCTAATCAATTTTGGTTTAATTTTATAGTGTTCTCAAGCTAACTTTGCTATAAAGAATAGGTAATATATATTAAGAGCATCCTTTTGGATGTGTTTCTGAGGGCTTATTCTGTTCCACTGAAGTCTGTTAAGAGCTTTTTGACTGATTTCTGGACATACAAGTTTAAACTGAATCATACAGAAGACTGCTAAATATTTTTTTTTTCACTTTTAAACTACAGAAGCAAAGTAATTTATTTGCTTGGTACTGCTGTTCAGCTGTTTTAGGATTCAGTCCTATAAGGACCGATTTCTTTGAATGCTATTTTCTGTGTTGCTCATTACTTTCTAGGATCAACTGTCTTACTAGAAGATTCCTAACACTGATTAGATAATGCACTTAATATAAAAACCTGAAAGGAAATTTTATTGTAGAATTTACCTCTTCAGTGCAATGCATGGAGCTGTTGTCACATGCCAGTTAATTGTAACCATTAAATATCCTCTCTTTATTCTGCATATTTACCCACAAGAAACTTCTGCAGATACAGATATCAAAGATCTCATATCAACTGAAGAGATTTGTTAAGTTTTCAATTTTAAATATGCATTGCAAAATAACAGGTGTATCGCAATTATAAGAAATGCCCAATGTTTAATTTACATAATGCATTTAATAAAATATTTGGAAGCAATTAGTAATTGATACTTTTTTAATATACTGCTTTCTTGCTAATTGTCAGCAGTGATCCCTATCACTTACTACTAAGAAGTAGGTTGACTAATTTTTAGTGCGTATGAAAATTGCAACTTAGAACTGGGAGCATATCAAGAAGTTATATGTTGTTATGGTGAGCAAATACATTTCCTGGTAGGTCTGCTAAATGTAAACAACAGTGGAGTGTAGTTTGCATATCTGATTCCACACAGATGTTTTTATAGCCTGCTGTGATTTTTTTTAATTGTACCTACAATAATATTATTTATCAAGATCCTTTTAATTAATTAGAATCATTCAAATTATGAACATTTTTTCTTTAAACCAGCCTTCCTTTTGCCTTACATGTCTGTTGCTTTAAATTTTCTGAGATTCAAGTTCTGTATGGACAAGCCATATTTCCAGGTCTTTCCTCTGTTTTGTGTTATTTGGGCTGGTTTTGTCTAACATGGTTAAGGATGTCAGAAGCAATATGTACTCAGTCCATTAGTTTGGCAACTGCACAGAAGGCCACCATTTGAGAGCTGGTCGGTGCCAGGGTCAGTGGAGTTCAGATGTGCTGCAGAGACAATGTATTCCTGTAGAATGGGGAGATAAGATTTATGATGACCTGTTCCATGGCCTGATGAAAGTAATAGAAAGCTCCTACGGCATACCTGCATTCTGTAGGCTGATGTATACAGCGGGATTAGTGCCGTCCTCAAAAGAGACTACTGTTTACCTGCTCTTCACCTAAAGCATTTCCAGCATCTAGATGTTTCAGGGAAATGGGGCAAAAGGTGTTTCTTGGAGAAGGTAAAAAAATTAGCTTCCAGAGGGTACAGAAGAGCTTCAAATTCCAGAGGGAATTAGATGCTAGGAAGCAAGAATATCCCAAAGTGGATAAAGCTGTGTGCTAAATCCCACTGTCTCCCTCAGCTCTCATATCAGCATAACTAAAAGTATATAGGCATGCTAAGATTTTATATCAATGTGGTGCTCATGAAAATGAGAGATTAACAACAGCGTGACGTGATGACCCCTCAAATCAACATCATGTTTGAAGATGTATTATTGTGCCATGTGTGGCTTCTCTAAAAATGTTAATAAGCTGGAGATGCGTGAAAACGCTGCAAAACAGAAAAACCTGATGATGAATGGATTGCAAGAGGCTACAAAAAATGCAAGCTTTACTATTGCAATTACCTTGATTTCCTCTGGAAAAACAGTACATGTGCAAAAAAATCAGCTCTCCAAAGAAACTTCTTACACATGTCAAAGAAAACTGCCTTTCAGATAATGTTTTGGGTACTCCGCTTGGACTGTCAGTACAAGTTTGTAATTGAGAACTTAAGGCTCTGGTTTACTTGTATAAACTTCTTTTTGTTTTAAATTTGTCCAATGCTTAACATAAGTTCAGGTCACTCTGAAAAATCAAATGTGTTCTTATTTATTCAGATTAATTAATACTGAAACAATGTGCATATAAAGACAAATTTTTTGAGTCTCTGTTGCACAAGAGAAATTTAAGATCTTAAGACGTAGAATCTTTCTCCTGCTAACCTGCAGGTTGTGGCTGCCTTGATCAAGCACCAGAGAGGGGTCACGTATTAACCAGTGCAAAATACAGACTGGTAAGAGACAGCCTACAACTTTGGCTTTTGCAGTCCGAAATGCACAATATTATTTAAAGTCTCACACACAGCTCTGCAGCAAACTTCTGTCCCTTTGTAATGTTCATAAGATCCCATTATATGGTTATGCCTGCACAAAAAATTGCACATTATGTGGAAATTCACTGTGGTTGTGATGCATGTCCAAATGGGGACTCATTAGGCAACCAGAGTTAATTTAATGTATAACTTCAGGTAGGGTTTAACTTTTATGTTTTGTTCTTGGAAATTCTAGTTACTCTAACCCCTATGTCTTAGTCAGATACTTAATCAAAAGTAGTCTTATATCCAGCCACAGACTACATGTAGCATGCCAGAAGCACTGTCCTATGGTTGGTACTGTCAAATAAATTCAGTCATTTGGAAAAGAGCATTCGGGAGGGTGGTAAACTTTCCGGATAGCAAAGAATTATTTAGGTTAGTCAGCACTACAGAACACTGCAAAGATGTTCAATGAGACCTAATAAGCCTGCACAATGGCAGCCAAATTCAGCATTGACAAATATGAAAATACATATTGGAAGGAACAGATTGAATTGCTCATGCACATTGCTGGGTTCTAAATTAACTGTAACAACTTGGGAAAAAGACCTGGGGGTCACTGCGGGCAGCTCAATTAAACATCTGATCAGTGAGCAGTGGAGGTTAAAAAAGCAAACAAAATGTGAGAATGTATAAAGAATGGGATGGAAAACAATGACAATATTGTAATTGTGCAATTATACACATTGTTGGCACACTTTCCCTGAATACAGTATTCATTTCTGGTCATGCCATCTTAAAATACATAGTGGAAATAGAAGAAGCCCAAAGTTAGGCAACAGAAGGGAACAGAGACAAGGAGAAACTTCCATATTAAGAGAGATTTAAAAGGTGAGAACTGTTCAGTTGGAAGAGGAAATTAGTAAGTGGGGACATGATAGAGAGATATAAAATAATTAATGGTACGGAGAAGGTCAATTGGGTGCTCCTATTTACCCTTCCCCATAATGTAAGAACAAAGTGACATCCATTAAATTGAAAAGAAACAAATTTAAAACTGATAAAAAGAAATACTTTTTTACACAATGCATAATTAGCCTGTTGAACTCACTGCAACAAGCTATCATTATGCCCAAGAGCTTAGTAGGATTCAAAAAGGATTATACACTTATTGGGATAATGAGAGCGCCCAGGGATACCTTAGATAGGATAAAAATGGTTGGGGGTGGAGATGCATGAACCCTCATGCTTCAGGGCATAAACCAATCATTAGCTGTCTGGGATTAGGAAGAAACTTCCCCTACGAGTAAATTATTCAATAATTGTCCATTATGGGTTTTCTTGCAAATTCCACTGAAGCATCTGGTCCTGGCCACTTACTGTAGAGACAGGGCGTTGGACTGCTGATGTGATCCAGTATGGTATCTCCTGTTTACATTTCCCAAATTGTCATATACATTTGCCGTGAGCCTAGGAAAGCCACCTCTGTACCAAAAGGGATAGTTCTGTCTGTTCTGTGACCTTCTTGCTGCATGGCAATTACTGAATGTTTATTTATGTACTTATTTGTGATATAGACAGGACAGGATGAAGTTTCATCTTTCAGAGAGGACAGATCTTTCATTTTAAATGCATGCATGGCTTGCACTGAACTGTCTAATGCTAACATGTGATAGCATTTTATCTTTCAAAGTTTTGTAAAGCCTTTTGTGAGATTCACTGATAGTCAAAAGAGCATGTGATTCTACTGAAGTACTATTACATGTATTTTATTTTTTATTTTGTTCCTTTTGATAGTTCACTTGACAGATTTTTCTCCTTTTTCCACTTTCTCCACAAGTGGGAAATACATCCCGATACAAAGTCTTAAGGAAACAGTATTCCAGTCTTCTATTGTACTAGTCCTACAGCAATCTAGGTTAGATTCTCCAATAAAGGTACATCGATTTACCTGTCCTGGAAAATCAGTGAGATATTCTGAGTTACTTTCTGGGGGTACTTTGACCATAGCAAAGACAAGTAAAACCTGCCAATTTTTCCTACTGTGTAATATACTAAAAATTAGATGCCATTGAGATGCTTTTGCATCTATTTTCATTTTATGGTTTGTTCTCTGCCATCCATTTACCCTGTTTTTAATTCATTCACTGCATCTTATGATCAAGTTTTACTATTACTATCTAGTTTTACTATTTTACTATTACCATCTAGGTTTTTTTACTATTACTTTTTTTTCTACTACTACTATCTACTATTTTACTATTACTATATAGTTTTACTATTACTGTCATTTACTATCAAGTTTTACTATACCATTTTACTACCCGAAATTCTGCAACAAAGAGAGTGTCAGATGAAAATATAATTTCTGCTTTAAACCAATCAGAAGAGCATGCATATACATAATGCAGAACTGGTACAATTATTCTGGAATATCCCTTTCACGCATTTGTGACTTACCAACCAACCTCTGTGCCTGGAACTCTCTTCTACACACTCGTTTACCTACTGATAGTGCTGATAAGATCCAGTAGGGTCAAATAATCACCAAATGCAACCTGAAGTGCCTTTGTTTAGTAGATTTGTCAGGACACATGACTTCATTATTAGTTCTTACAGTACTGTGACCTGATAATGTTGAAAGCAAAAGGATAACAATGCTTCAAAGACAAGCTGTTTGTGGAGAAAGGAGTCAACAGTGCAGAAAATAAAACAAGTATGGAGAAAGGAGTCAACAGTGCAGAAAATAAAACAAGGTAGATTAATTTGAGGGAGTAAATTCTTAAACTCAATGGAAAAACAACTTTTAAACATGTAATTGTTTCATTATGCTGCATAAAAATCATCCTTAAACCACACAATTATAATACTGTTTTCCACACAAGGACTATGTAAATGTATTTAAATCCAGTTTATGGAAAACAGACACAATGACTACTTGTAATGGTGGAATAGCTTTTATGTTTTAAAACCAATAGAATGCTTAAAAGTTTTGTAAGCTTGCTCAGAGTTTTGAAAATTTGGAATAAAGTTTTCATACAAAAAGAATTGTTTTCCTCATATGTAACTTCTTAGTCTGCAGTATATATGTGTGTATTTTAATGATACATTTTCCTTAAATAATAATACCAACCAATCCCATTTTGAAACTTTAGGAGCCCTTAGGAGATATATCCAGTGTTTATCAATCTACAAGTAGCAGATGCAATTTCAGATGGCATATAATGGAGAAAATGAATGATGAAGTTAAATGCAAGGATCAGCACTTCCAGAAAGCCTCATGAATAACGACAACCAAGTTGGAAGCATAGTTTTAGAAAACTATATTCAGGGAGGCCAGCTGGACTGAGTTAACAAGTAGTTTACAAGATTAATACTAGAAACTTTGTAAGTCTTTAGTTTGAATTCAGCCCAAGTTAGCAGTGACCAAAAGGAGTTACTATGTAACAACTCTGTCAGTGGCCTCGATGAAGTGAGTTTTCTGGTTTTGGTCCAATTCCTATCACCCAAGTGTTCACACCACAGAAATTACCATTCTGAGTGATACTGGTTAGCATCCTTGTTGGCAAGTCTCAGATAGCTACGGATTGACTGGGCACAGAGAATGAACAATGCTGTCAGCCCCATGTGAGGTTCCTCTGGCTCATGCTTGAGGCTCTGCAGAAGTGAACATAGCTGCTGCCTGTGCTCTATCAATTTACAGATAAATGGAGGTCATCAGCCTCTAGGGATGCCAGTCAGTGCCTTTTCTGAGTGTAGATTTCACATTTACGGCTGTGTTTCCTGGCTCCTAAAAGCCCTGAACTTTTGGAGGACTTTCAGTATTCATATGAGCAAAATATTGCAGAGATCAATACAGCCAATATGAAATAAGTAAACATTTCCTGTATGTTTCTTGGAAAAAGGCTTCATAACCACTGTTGAATGTCCTTTGTTGAAATTGCTGAAGCATTAGCCAATATGGTCCTCAAAGGGGTTTCTGTGGTAAAAGTCTTAGGTCCCTGCCTGTTATGGGGCACAAATGATGCTGGTATTGAGACTGCTTTTACAGCAAGGATGCACTAAGTGAATGTCTTTTCAGTGTAGTTTCAGAACAGTGTTTTTAACACTTCCACTCAGGAGTTCATCCTTCAGATGAGTCCTCACATAAGTTCAGGCCCTTCTTTAATGCATACTTGCCCCAGCCTAAGCTACTGATTTTGTTGGCATTGACTAAGATTTTTCTTGAAAGACACTCTGCCTCCTGATCACCACTCATGCAGCCCTGAGACCTCTCTTGTGACAGCTGAGAATCAGGGCCATTGTCTGGTGGTGTTTTTTAGATTCTTTCCCAACAGTTTTCGTATCAAATGAAAATGTACAATTAAATGTATTAGAATAGATATAGAAAGAGAATCGCATATAAGGGACCTGAAAATGCACTCTACAAGACTTTTGTTAAAAAGTAGTCACATAAAGACTCATTGCTACAACATATTTTCTTCATTATTTCTGCCCTGAAGAATAAACAAAAACCTGTTACAGAAATAAAAGTGTCAGTAAGAAATCAGGTGGTCTCTCCACATGCATCACTGCATTTCTTACCATAGCTTTATAGAGAACTACTTAGGGTTTAGTTTGGTTTGGTTTGTTTTAGAAACACTCATGCTTCTTACACCAGGATATGTACTTATGTGTATCTTTCCTCTTTATAAAAAATGGAGACATTTGGGATGTTGAATAATCAAGCTGCCATTTATCAAACTTGAATGTCAGAGGAGTGGGGCACTGCAAAGCTCCCTGCTTCAAGACTTCAGGTCCCCTAGATGCCAATTAAGAAAAAAAAAGATTTCTTTTCCTCTCCCCCATGCTTTATTTTCCTTATTCTATATGTAAGATATCTGATGTTTCAAAAATTGCTGTTTCTCTTCCTCGTCTCTCTTATTTATGTTCTCTTTGGTGTGCCATTAGTCAGTCTTCAAAGAAATAATTCTTCTTCCTCCATGCAAAGAGTAAACTCTTCACAGTCTTGTTGGTCAGCTATTTTGCTTGCTTGAGTAGACAAAGAAAGCTTATGCTATGAGGAAGAGGAGAATCCCAAAGCTACAGATACCAACATTTGCATTTAGCAGTAGAAAGATACAGGTATCCAACCTTAAACTTATGACCATTTTATGGTAACAGAACTAGATGTCAGTTATAGAGGTTTCTGGATTTCCTGGTGATTAAAGTATTCTAGTTTTACAGGAAGACAATAGCAGATTTATTTAAACCGACTTTATGATTGTTAGAAAACAGACTTCTTCAAGCATTTGGGGATCTACACAGAGCTGCTGATTTGTGATTTAGTAAATAGGCAAAGCTATTTATATGAAGTAAATGGAATTCTTCAGAAAGATAGAGCATACAGTATAACAGAATATACATATGTACACTTATATTACATATATATGGCATGAGATACAGGATGACAGACACCATAGTAGCCATTCACCTATATCATAACCAAGAGGAACCAAATTTCTAAATTACTGATAATTGCACAATTCTAGAAAATTACATACTAAGAAAAATGAAAGTCACAAAATAGGAGAGGAGCCAGTGTTGCTGGGGTGAATCTTAGTGGACAGAAGTCCTGCTTCTACCAAAGACATCTTGCATTGTTTTTACATAAGCTATTTTTAATGTATAGCACTGGTGTAAACTATGTACAGCAGACTTACTCACTTAATACGTTCAGGTCAGAGAGTTATTGTATTTCAGCAGCTGGTGTTCAGAGATTTTGTAATTTATGAAGCTTATTAATTTACCAGGTATTTGTTTAAAATGTCACTTTTCCTTTACTAGCCCTTAGCAATAAAACAAAAATGTCTTCTCAAAACAGTGGACCTTCACAGAACTTTCCACATTATTATGCAAAAGTCCATAAAATTAGACAAAGTATCTAAAAATAAAATTATCCAAAAAGTAGGACTTAAAGGAAAAATAATGCTATTGCCCTGAAAAAAAATTAAAAGAGAAACAGAAGTGGAAGACTGGTGAAAAAAAAAGCAGAAATTTTAAAAGACCGGATGACCTAATACATTGTGTAAAACAGCAAGAAGCAACAATTAAGTACCTAGCCAGCATCTCGTTAGAGTGAAGCGCAATATAAAGTGGCATTGCAATCTGCCTACTTGATCTTTTGGAACAAGTTGCTCCTGGTCTTATGCAAAAAGAATTGTAAAGGGCTGATATTGAAATAGCCTTTGAGGGAAGTATATTCTAAAGGAGGAAGGAAGAGGTAATAGTTTCAGCAAGGACTCTGCATCTCATGCATTGGCCTTAGAGACAAGCCTGCTGCACTCCTTAAAAAGGTGTGACTCCCATTAGCTTAGCAAGCACAATGCTTTTCATTGTAAGGATACTCACTTCCCACTTTCACCCCTCAAGGCAAAGCAGCTCTGCTCCATTCCAGAGGACAGGGCTGTACCTCCCAGGAAGGATCTAACACCCCTGCTGTAGGCTTGTAAAGAAGCATGATGCTGATCAGAACCTGAATGCTCTTTGTTTTAACCTTCCTTCAGGTGAGACCATTCAAATATTCTTAAATGTGCGTTGCTTCCAAAAGCTAATTGTGAGCTTTGTCAAATGCACTTTCTGTTAGTTCTTGGGCTTGGGTAAGTCAAGGCAGTGTACTTATAAAGGCACACAGGCATAAGTCTAGCCCTTTAATTTGAAAGCTTACAGTTATAAATAAGTATACAGTACTCAGAAGTCAGTAAGGCAAGTAGCCCATGTTAGAGGTTGTAGTAAGGTGATTTTATTCCACTCCCATGTGAAGGTATTGTACTCCCAGTGTAACCTGCAAAGAGATGTCCCTCCAGCAGCAGTGTTGAAGAGCTGCTCTACGAGATCAAGTGCAGTCCTTTTACCATAGCCACATAAACAAAAAACCAAAAAACAAACAGAAGAGCTACTGAGTATTGTCACAGTGCTGTGACCCCCAATAGCTGGCGTTGCTCAGACAGTAGAGGGCTAGATACTGTAATTTGATGTTGCTCTGAACTAACAGAGCCCCTCTGCTCCACCATTCCTAGCAGCCCTACTTTCCCCAAATGGAAGGGAACAGAAAATGCTTGCAGCTTAGAGATAGCTTCATTCTTTTTTTGTCTCTGGACCATGATGTCTACCCACACTGCTATGTGAACCTGGACTCCTTTGGAATTGTCTATTGATCTCTGGAAGTTCCTTTTTCTTTCCCAGCCCTCTCTGCCCTTTAAAAAGGGAGATCCAACAGTTGCTGCAACTGGATCTCCTCTACTTCACCTTCCTACTGCCAGATACTTGCCCCCCCTTATTCCAATTCAGACTGCTACAGTAAGAAAGGAGGGCTGACAAGAGCTCCCCTTGCATGGAACTGAGAACTGCAATCACTGGCATAACTTTGGGCAACTTAAGATCAAAAAGGGGTGGTTCTTGCAGCTGGAAATCACAAAGAATTAGGAGTACTTCTGTAATGTTGCTTTCCCCCTGCCATTTCTTCTACTGAAGTAACACCAAGATATCCTCATCCAAAGACTTCCCACTTATTGCTGCTTGAGGACATGTTTGTGCTATTAGAGAAAAGGAAAATTACCCTAATGAAGGCCAGGTTCCAGCCCTGCATGTCTAACTTCATTAATTCACATACAGTTGCACATCTTTCTTACCAACTACCATTTATTTTCATTTCACCCTGTTACAAACAGTTTCCTCTGTATTACAGCAGAGCTAGTAGTTACTTCACTGTTTGGATCTGTCACTTGCAGTTCCTTGGTGAATTTACAACATACATTGTACCAAAATCACTTTGTTTTACCTTATAGCCCAAACTAAATCACTTATAGTGAAATTTGCCAGTACAGATACCAGTCTACTCTATTTTTTAACTCTGTCCAAAGGAGGATACTACTTCAGCAGTTGTCACCAAACTCCATGCTTTGCATATATCTCAAAAAGCAAACTTATCGTAGGGGTCAGATGATCAGTTTTGCTGGAAAAAGCGATTTAGCCTTCAGCTAAGGCTTTCTTTTCTATCAAGAGCTCCACTGTGAACTGTGTTTTCTTTCTGATAACATTTCAAATTGTTTTATATGACATTTCAATATTTTCTTCCTAACACAATAATTCTATCTTTGTTTCAGGGATAAGGGCCGTAGTATATTTTCATGTTTGCCACAGAGCAAGCACAGATTCATCTAAGATACGACAACCAGCATGCTTTCTAATCTACAAAGAGGGTCATCTGTTGTGCTTAAGAATATGGTGCAAATGATTGTACCAGTATATTGCTAATGCTTAAATCTACATTTCTATGTAAAATTAATTTTCTCTTTTGTCTGTAGTTGCAACTTGGAACGCTTTCCTTATATGCACTATAAAATGTTAATAGCAAAATTTAGTGTGACTTTATGACTGTGGTGTCATTTTTCTCAGCTTGATCAGCTCTTTCAAATGGCATCATTATGATCAAAGTTGTTTACAGTAATAAAGCAAGAATAGTTCCAATAAAATAGTAGGTGCCTTTACAGTTAAAGAGTAGCTGGCATTTAAGAACGCAGCAGCTACTCATTCTGTGGGTGCAGAATCACAGAAGTCCACAATATAATAGAGTTAATGCATGTAATTACAAGATTGTCCCCCTCAGGATTTGAGGGCATTGAAAGAGACAACAGGAAATACATTATGAGTCTGAAAGGGGGAAAAGTAGCAAAATTGCATATATTGACGATATAAGGAGAAAGAACTATGCATTGAAGCTTTGAAGTCTCCAAAATTGTAGATTATTCTAATGCAACATCATTCTTCACCAGTAATTTGTCACCGGTTATTGACTTCTGAGAATAAAATGGTGACATTTTAAATTAAGGTACATTTATAAATATTTTACTAATGTTACATGATTAATAGAAATTACTTTAAAACTAAATTATTGTAGGTATGCTTTAACATGTGGGAACACATATGGATGATGTTTCAAAAGATGTTTAATAAATGATGTTCTAACTACCAGCTATAAACATTAATACTCTGGGACATATGAAATCATTTATAAACCATGGGTCTCTATAAAATCTTTAAAGAAACTTTGTAGCAGTAAGAAAATAATCAGTGGTGGTGATTCACACCTACTTTACCCCACGTAAAACATAAAGCTGAAGCCTGGGAAAGCAGGACTCAAGGAATGTAATGTGAATGAGATCTCACAGGATCAATCACTAACTGGGAATATCATGGTTACAGTAATACGGTAGGTGAAATTCCAGGTCAGCAGTTGCAGTGAATAAGATAATAAAGAAAATAACAAAAATTTGTTCCGTGGAGGGAAGAAAAAAGATCGATGATTCTTTAGTGAAGCACTGCCCAGTACTTCAGAAGACATGGAATTAACGCTCACCTCTGCCACATATGAATTCTGTGACCTCAGGTGAATTACTTATACCTTGGCTGTAAAAAAGTGTGATACCATCCCTATTCACAGCAGTTTTAGGTACTGACTTCAAACAGATTTAAGCATAGGCTTAAAAGATGAGCTAGAGCTATTTTTCTAAATCAAGACCTTCAACTCTAGGATTCAGTGTCCACTCTACTGTAAAATGAGATTAATAATACTTTCTCTTCGGCCTTTTTTGTTTACCTGTACAGTATGTCAAGGGCCTGTGTGTACCAACAGTCTCTACAACCTCTTTCCCCCATGTCCAAAGTCAGCTTTGATATGGTGCAGCTGTGTAACCTGCATCCGATTCTGGGAAGACAGCTAAGTTGTGAGAAAAAGCTGCAAGAAACCTCACAGGGGGCCTCTGCCTGTTGGCTTGTAAGCTGCATTTAAGCTTTGACCATCTCACTTGGCCCTCCTCCAATTTGAAAGCTGCATCGGGACAATAATAATAAGTGATATTTGCTTGGTTAACAGTGATAACTGGCAAAGTTTGGATCAAGGTTAAACAAGTGAAAACACACTTCAAATGTTCATACCCTTGGTAATAATTTATTACCAAAAGTTTTACCTGGGACAGTAACAAGTAAATCCCAGACTGATCATTGCTCTCCTACAATGAAATCTAGTAACAGTACTGATTCCATTTGAAGGCTGTACTTTAAGATTGCAGGTCCCTGACAGAGAACTGAGGATGTGATTGATTTACATGACACTGTTTTAACTGAGAACACTGTAAAATAATTCAAAATCAGTTTGACATCTTGGAAGACAACCTTATATTAAGAAATGTCAAGATTGTAGAGCACAGAAAGAGAAGCCCATGATATATTTTTTCAATGAATACCAGAAGTGGTAGGGATGCATACCTATAAAACTCCCGAACAATGTGTTGCAGCACATTGTATCCTTGGAAAGGCCAATCAAGTAGCACATTATATGGTACTTGTGAAATGTTGCAAGTCTTGGAATGAGGAACAGAAATTTGAAACAGGCATATAAATCTGAGTCATGCTGTTAGGGTTGAAGAATTTTCTTTTATCTGGATTACCCTGCTGCTCTTATTTGATGTTGAAAGGTGTTTATAACTGTTAAACTGGGAATGAAAAATATAAGCCAAGATAATGTGGTGCCACATTCACCCAGAAAGAAGGCTCATTGAGGAAATCAAAGTTATCTTTGACTCACGGGATAAGAAGGAGACCTGTGCCTGGACCGGGGCAGGTTCCTGTGTTTTCACAGGAAGAACAGCCTTTCAAAAATGATTGCCTCATGTTTTCTGTTGGTAAACTACACCCTTATTACATAATTGATTTTTTAAAATGTACAGGGCCATGTTCTCCTCTTTTAATCTTACAGAAGTTTAATGACTTTCCCTGCCTTTTAAAGCAATTTTAATCACTAGAGACTCATGTCTACAGGGTACGTAACACTGTGGTTACAGCACACAATGCCTAGACAAACATAGCATTATTTCTGCTTCATCCTTCCTATGCAAAGAGAGAATGAATTCAGTTCTGATCCTTTAGGTGCTCATTATCAGACAGATTTATACAAATGATTGTCTGTACACATGGTTGGCAGTCCCACTGAAATCAAGAGAGTTGCAATGCAGGAATTTAAATATATACATAAAGCTTTGCAAGATTCGTGTCATAATAACAAATGGGCTCAGTCTCTATGCATTCACTGCAGTGTTTTCTTATTTGCCCTCACCTCAAAGTGGCAGTGCATTTATATAGAGAGCTGCTTTTTAGAAACTCTTTCCAGTATCATTTATTATACTTTAAATTGTTAAGACTACAAATTATTTTAATTAATATTATTTCTTGTCTCTCCTCCATTATTTTTTCCAGTTCAACCTGCCCCAAACATGAACATTGGATAACATCCACTTTACAATCCAGGTAGTAAGAGAAATTTTTTTGGCCCTAGGATATCCTCAGGCCTCTGAAATGGCACTAGATGAGTGTGTTTAGATACCTAGTCCCAAGGTTGCAGACAACTAAGGTCCCAACTATGCATCTTCTTATGGCGGAGATGTCTTACTCCTATGCAAAGCCTTACTGAAGTCAGTGAGGAAACTCACTTTTTTTTTTTTTAAATTAGAAGAATTTTCTCCACAGAAGAAAACATCCATTTCATCCAGTCTTTGCCTGAGAACATGTTTACATCTCTCTCCCCTCATTCAGCATTATTTGGAATTTTATTGGGGTATATTAGAGCTGCAAATGCATTAAATCCCTTTGTGTTTCCCTCTAAAAAAAGCAGGTAAACATTCTCTTTCTACACATTGTCCTGATGCCCTTCTGCATCAGTCAGAAATGTCAGCTCTGTCTCACTGCTAGCATCTGGCAGCCAAATGCTTTCTCCCTTGTCACAGAACATGCAGGATGAGTCGAAACCTTATCCACCAACAGACACAGTAAGCGCACAGAAGGGAACATGTTGCTTACAGCAACTCTTTGCCTATTTGTTGCTGTCATGCTCCATGGCTATATTCTTTTTACCTCTGGTCTGGTGGACTTCCCAGTTGGGACCTGATGTAGTTACACAAAGCAGTGAGAAACATACAGATCAAAGAGACAGTTTTCTTTTCTCTTTACCCTGCTGTGTTCTCTTTTTTTTTTTTTTTTCTTTTTTTTTCTCTTCTGGCTTGCACAAGGGTGGAGCAAAGGGGCATATCTGATTAATCCTTTTCAGACTGGAAGGCTTTGCAATTTTATTACAGGACAAAATTATTATGAACAGCTCAAGCTAGAAATACTCTTTGATACAGAGAAATGTATTTAAAGGTTTGCCTGCAATGCCTGGTAAGACCAGACCTAGAATATTTGAATAAGCCCTTTGAAGCTTGCAGTTGCCCGAGTTCATTGTCATCCAAAGCTATAGTCCAAGATGACTGGAGCTGCTCCAGGCTTTACGAACTTATTACAAGCATAGGTGAGTTGCTGTCATGAAATTGGAGTGTCCATTAAAACTTCAAAGGAGAAGCTTGATCTAAGTTTTCCTTGTCATAATATGTAATACTTAGTACAGAGAGATTTATTAAGCTTCTCTCATTTTATAGGTTGAATCTAGTGTAGGGTCATGGAACATATTAAGGTTTTGACCAATGGTAAAGAGCTGAAATTTTCATATTTTGCTATTCATGACCTTGGGACTACCTAAAATGGCAGCCACCTTTAATTCCATGCAATTGTGCCTAAGCACATCTGTACTTTCACTCTATTGATGTTTCAAGAGACAAAAAAACCCCATGAGATGTTGAGTGAGTTTAGGAGGCATTTTAAAAGCCAGGCACTATGCTAGGCCAGAAATTAGGGACCCTGCCATGTAAAATAGTCTTACACTCAGGTGGTAATGCTATAAACTGAGAAAAAAAGATGTATAATTTAGTAAATTGAGTGCTCTGTCCTATCCTGAACTACGTCTGTGTCACTGCTGCACATTAAAGACCCATACTGTGTGCCTGAAAAACCACTGTTAAAACAGTGAGGTTTCACACATACTTTAATATTGCATTCCTATCTACTGTGAGTGAAATTACCAACTGGCACAGCACAGCTAATAATCTTATTTTTTCCTAATGGCATTGAGCAGAACCACAATGCAGATGAGAATTTATATTGCTTAAGCTGGCATAAATCTATAGTACCTTCTGGAGACTGAGAAAGTTTGGAAGGGCCGCATTTTCCAGCTGTTCATTTATTTCTTTTGAGACTGGTTTTGCAGACTTGAGGGTGGGCTTCATCTGGCTAAGAACAGCCCTGACATCACCTAGACTCTCTTGGTATAGTTAGTTCAGAGCTAGTCAAAGGAGCCTAGGGCTCAGTTTGTTTCACCTTGAAGTAGACTCTAAAATAGTTCAGTGACTATTGTTCTCTGTTGACCTAAAAGGGAGCTTTGTGTGCAGTGGGTACCTCACTAATGTAGATGTCTAATGCTTGCGAGACAAATATCTTTATTTAGTTTAGTTTTCAGAATTTCCAGTGCTCACTTTCATCATTGTTGCTCAAGCATCTCAGACAAATGTGGAAATTAAAAAAAATCTTAAATTGCTAGAAGCCCTGTAATACTGGAACCCAAATACATCATTTAGTGGATGGTGGTGTTTTCCATGTATTGTATTAATATAACTAAAAGCAACATTTATCTATCTTTCAGAGTTAACTGAAAAAAAAAACCAAAACAAAACAACTGGATTTCTTTCCTTCTTAGGTTCTTTATGGTACATAACAAAAACCCAATAACAAGGTTGTTTCTGCTTTAAAAACCAAAACATTTGCAAGGGTTGCAAACCCCGTCAGGTTTACAGGACAACCACTCTATTTGTCTTGAGCCACGACACTCAGAGCAGTTCTTACTTACGATAACAGAAGATCCTACTTTCACTTCACATAATGCAGGATAATTTTTTCATAAACTAAGCTAAATTATCTTTAAGGGTATCACTTATTATTCTGGATTTACAATAATGTAACTATGAGCAGAGTGTGAGCATGAATTTGTGTCTTATTCCATTTTTATATGCAGTTTTCACAATTTTGTTTTTACATAATTTGCGACACTGGGAGGGCCAATGGTATGAATGTGGCAGGCAACAGGGAAGTATTCATTCCTCCTGATATTTGACAGTAAACTGAGAACGTTGTCCTAGTGAGGAGGTTAGTCTCCAAAAGCTTCCTGTATAATCCATGCAGAAAGAAAAGCTCCTCCAGAGAGTGCCTGAGAGCACCTGAATTAGGCTTCTGCTCTGAACTGCTCTGTGGAGAGTCCTTTTACTCTCTTCATATATACGGAGATTGCGTTCCCCCCAATACACATTGGGTGTCTAAACTTACATGAAGGTGAAGAACCTCCCTGGAGAATCTGGTTTGGGCATGGATTTTTGTGCATAGACTACATGACTAGTGGGAGACTGCTTTTTATTTTGGGGGGGTTAATTTGGACTGCTGTACAACTGTATTTAAATCTTTTTGCAAAGAACAACCTTTTGCCTACTGTCCTAAAGAATTTATTTGTTTTCATGAGTTTGTCTCAACCTTCAAGTTATTGTAACAGTTTTGTGTATTTAATATACAGTGTGAGTTAATATCACAGACAGTTTTATAACAGCATTATAACATACACCATTCCCTCTAGCTTTTTATGGACATCTACGCTTCTGCATTAAACTACTGTAGCTTGTGGAATTTACAGTAGAAATCAAGAATGAAGCCTGATGAAAAGTCTTTTAAATTGTGTTGTATACATCCACTGCATCCATCTTGCAAAAGGACTGAAGAGAACTCTTATGTGATAATTTCTAGCATCGTATCTTAGCAAGAGTACAGGATTACCATTCTGCTAGGCAAACCATAAAGGAAAAAGGATTGTAGTACAGTAGGAAGGCTAACTTCATCTTTTTATTTGAAGTCAAGTTTAATTATTTATGTTTTCTGAGGAAAATAAAAACAAAATGGTAACTATGCATTCTTAGTTTATGCATGAGGTCTCATTGTAGATTCTGCAGCATTAAAATACAACTAATATATCCTACCTAGAAAAATAAAAGCAGAAGAGACCCAGGAGAGAGAGAGAGAGAGAGACAGACAGACACACCTCTCTCCCTACCTCTGCAAAAAATGGAGCTAAATAATGAGGAATTTTATAATTACAAAGCAGTCTATTTATTGTACTCTGAAGATATAATAATTCTTAATTTGAGAATTTCTATATAATTTTTAATGTAAGCTTTATGCAAGTGATGGAAGTTCTTATCATATTACCAACCAAAAAGAAAAGACATAAAAAAGCTGGACTGTTCTTTTTACCTTAGAAATGTTCTGAATTTCTACTGAAAAATACAATAGATAACACAAGTTGTACTTCACATTATCAGTAAATACTACCATAACCTCACCATGAGGCAACACAGGTTGTCATATCTAGTTACTATTTCCTTAGGAAATAAATGACTTCTGGTTATCATGGGCCGATGTGACATGACAGTGTAAAATCATATTCCAGTCTGTGGTGAGCAAGATGATAACATATGTCACCACTCTACTAAACCTGTGAAAATCCCTTGGAATTTCTATTTATTAAACCTCATGTTCACCACACTGTACAGTGTATGGCTTCTTCACTGGTTACAGTAAAGCACTGCTTACTGTTAATTGCTTCTGTGGATTCAATTTCAATAGCAATCAACCTTAAACAAAGTAGTGAAAACTCTCCTTAAAGAAATACTATGAGCATTTTTCAAAAGTACTAGAATGCCACCAAATTAACTCAAGGACAGCTCTTTAGCAATCTGCATCACCTGTTTGCAGTCTACTAATTCAACTAATTTAGCTCACAATTAAAGCACAGCTGACCCATACTAAAAGTACATTACCTGCATTTAGGTTCTATTTACATAACAGTTCTTACCCTCTTTATCACTCTATCTCTCAATTTTTCTCTTGTTTATCTTACTACAGATGTTATTCATGGGGAATTATCATCCTAAAGAAATACCTCGAGGAAAATTATGATTAAGCAGTCTATATATAATAGGTAGAAGCAATTCCTGCAGAAATACCTTTGCAAAGCAAAGCAAAAAGCAAACTGAAAAAGTTAACTCCAGAGTTTAAGACCTCTATGTTCATATAAATGTCCAATCCCTCTTTGACTTTTGCCAAACTAACATCCCATAGCAACAAGCTCCACATCGTGTGAGAAGTGGAGCTTCTGCTTTAAATTTCACCGAGTGTTTTTATCATACATGACAAGATCCTAACCATCCTTATCAAGACATTATTTTGTAGCTTTTTATCATATCTATCATGTAGCCCTTCTGTGAAGCTGGTGATGCCAATTGTTTCAGTCTTTTATCCTTATCCTCTGTCATTCTTGCCAGATAGAACTGAGCTGCTTCTAATTTTGCAAAACTTCTGTTTGCAGTTGGTGACCAGGATTGTACAGGGTATTTGAAATGCAGAGGACAACTGATTTAATGACATTAAAGAGTTTTTCATATTATTCTTCCCTCCTGTACCAAAACTTTCTACTATAGCTGCATGCCAAGTGGAGGACTTTATTGCACTCTTGACAATGCTATCTAGGTCCTTTTCCTTTGATAGAATTAATTTAGAACTCACTAAGGTATAAAAATAGATAAAAAAAATCCTTGTAAAGTACATTAATTTGCATATATCAACACTGAATTTAATCTGCCATCAGGTTGATCATTCACCTAACTTGTTTATTTTCTTCTGAAGTTTCTTATTACCCTCTCTGGACTTGATTAACCTGAATAATTTTGTGTCACCTGCGAATTTTATCACCTCAATGATCATCCCTTTTTCCAGTTCATTAAAAAATATATTAAACTATGCCACTCCTGCTGCAGAATAGCATGCACTTGGATGTCAAATTCTACTATGGTGAAAACTGAGAATTCATTTCTTCCTCCTTTTTATATCTCCTAGTTGGATTGATCCATAACAAAAACTAAGTGGAATCTTTTTTGACTGAAAGCTATGGGAACTTCGCTGAGCATGGAATTTCTATTTTTGTCTCCAGCTTTGTGACTACTTAATTTCTTTAAAATTTGTGAGAGTTTGAAAGGCTAGACTTAAATGATTAAGCAGTTTACCTTTATCCACAATTTTATGACATATTCAATGAGTCCTAATAGATAAATTGGTATGTGACTGTCCTGTTGTATACAGAAAATCAGAAAAAACAATTTTTGTTTACCAGATCAGGTTCATTTAAAAGTAGTATTTATATTATGCTAATTCTACGGTGTATTGTTCAAAGCACTTTGCACATTTCAACATGCATCTTTAGAATATTTGTCTGAAGGGGTTAATTGAATTCCTTCAGAACGTGTGGCTCCCCATATTTGTCATTATGTTTGAGAGGACACTCAGCACACTTGGAGCCTCTTTTAGCCCTGCAAGGTTTCATTTTCAGAAGCAAACAAGCAACCTGTTTCCCTACCTGACATGTAATTGCTCCCTAGGATAGTCTGGCAAGCAAAATCATTACCGGTACTGAGAGGCTAAGTTTCTTGTTCCTGCAAAGAAGGATTTGCAGTTGTTAGTTCAAACATAAAAATTCTCTGTATTTCTAACTAGCAGATTTCCTCAGTTCTCTGTCCCTTGAGAGCAAGTTATCAGTTCCATGAAGGCCAAAGAATGGGCCATACTACTACTCTGAAAGTAACCAGAGTGTAGGCAGGTATGTCAGGGCTACCTGTCTTCCCCCTGAAAGATGAAACTCTGCTCTGCTGGTGTCCTCTGCCTGATGATGAAAGTGAAATTAATAGCAACATTGGAGCCTTCCACTGTCTGAAACAAGAGGACTTTTCTGAAGCCCAACGATATTTTGGAAGGTGGAAAAGGGAATTAACAACAGAGCACAGAGGGAATTACTTGCTGACCTCCCTAAGATATCTTGGGAAAGTTTATTGAGTTTGCTAAGGATTTAGTAGAGGGAGGCAACTGGAAGCTATAGAAGTTTCACTGATGCTTCCCTAAAATTGGAAACTAATCCTCTAAGTTATATTAATAATAAACTCCACATCTTGATGCTCTTTAATTCCTTTAAAAGGAATCTATATTATTATTTTCCCAGGAACATGGGTTACAATATATTATACACAGGATTAACATATCTGTCTGGTAATTATGTAATCTGCACGTAACCCATGTTACAGAATTTTTCTCTATGCATTAGATTTTCGGAGCTTTTTGAACACCTGAGAGCTCAATATGCAGAATAGAAATATTTTTACACAAAGGAGTCCTTTTATAAGAAGGAGTCCCTACCTCTTTGCTGGATTATCTGTTGTATACAAGATCACTGTTAGAAAAATTCTAGTGAAAGGGTGGCACACGTCAATTTTTTTGGTTCTAAATTCCTTGGAAATTTATATTGCATTGTGCAAACAGTTTCAAGATATGTCAGCTGAATTTTTTTGGTGATCTGATGACTTAAGATCATCTCTTCATATGAGGAGAGCCTCAGAGAACTGGGACTGCAGCCTGGAGAAGAGAAGGCTGATGGGGGATCTTATCAATGTGCATAAATACCGGATCAGAGGGAATGAAGAATAAGGAGCCAGACTCTTCTCAGTGGTGCCCACTGACAGGACACAAATTAAAAATCTAAAATTCAGTTTGAACACAAGAAAACTTTTTTACTGTGAGGATGGTCAAACACTAGAACAGGCTGCCCAGAGAGGTTGTGGAGTCCATTTGTGCAGATACTTGAAACTTGACTGGAAACAGTCCTGGGCAACCAGCTCCAGCTGACTCTGCTTGAGCCAGGGGGCTGGACTAGATGATCCAAGAGGTTCCTTCCAACCTAAACAATTCTGTGTAAATGTATACAGAGTATTTAATTATTATTATTTAAAATGATTTAATGTTAGCTATAACTACTAATAGACAGTCTAAACACAGGAACTAATTAACAAGCCAAACAGAATCCAAAACCAGCCAAACCAAACAACAGGTGACAGTAGTTCAGTCTTCGGTGAAGCTTGGAATTTCCAAACCACTTAACTAACTCCTTTTGAAGTCAGTCCTTCAAAACTTCTGAGATGCTTCGATACATTTACAAAATTTATACCTAGTGCCTCTTCTTTGTGCATAAATTTAGTCCAATTATACAGGTCCGGTAATGAATATAAACTGCCAGAATTTCAAAACATCATCAAATCTATGCACCTCTCTTGTGAAGAAGTGAGAGAAGTCAAAAATCCACCCTTTACTGATTTCAGCCAGTAACAATTCAGTTCCTTGTCTCAGTGTAGTTAAATCCCCAAGACATGATTTTATGGGTGAGAATGAGAGAAACACTTTAATAAAAACTAATGCCTCATTATTTTTTCCAGTAAATTCATAGGATAGAGTACTAATTAAATTATTAAACCCTTATGCTCTTTTGTAAAGACTACCTTTTTTCATAATACAAATGGTGAAAATGTTTTGACAACGGTATTTAAAATATTTTTGAAGGAATCTTTATCCCATTATTGCACATTAGACATGTTTTATGATATGTTAGTGTTTAGATTATGAAGAAGAGACTTCTCACTTCTTCCAAAGCAACATAAGGGACATCTTGAAAACAGAACACAACAGAGACAGGAAATGTTTATGAGTTAGAGGAGCATGTGCTACCAGAGCCAACTTAAATAAGAGGTATCAGATGTTTCTGGTGATGAAAATCTTTGTGTAAGGTGAAATGGGCTACATTCTGTTTCTTTTATTCCAAAGATGAGATGGATTTGAAAAACCTACCTGGCTCCTTGATGCAAGGACTCGCCACATGAGATAATCTCCAGCACATTACTATTGGCAAGCAGATCTTTCACCCTTTTTTCTCCATGCATTACAGAAAATATTAAATCAGTTTGGTGTCCATAAAAACTTTTGATCCTAGGAATAGCCTAGGGTACTATCATTATCTTCAGGAGAACCATTTGTAGATCTTCAGTAGGTAGCACTAATTTAATTTCTGTGCTAGAGAAAAAGTGGCTGATTTTCTAGATCAATATTTGATTGAATATGTTTGAAATGTCAGCAGATAAAGGCCCCTTTTTCTGGCCCAAAGAGTTTTTGAACCACAGAGGTATACTGTTCTAGCTCCCCTGGGATCTGACTGCAAGGAGGTCTCAAAGATCTGTTAGAAACCTTCCTGCTGTTCCTTGTGTTCTTCCAGCAAGACTTTCTAAAGGTTGAGATGAGAAGAAAGAAGATCAAGAACCAAAATGTCTTTATATCCATTTTTTAATCTTTCCTGGTGCTTCTCTTAACTAAAAATAATCGTTTATAACACCAGTTTACAAAAAAACTCCTGTAATAGGATCATGTGAAAGGAAGAAAAGAAAAACAGTGAGGGCCAGTCCTTCAGATTTGCTTTAAGAAGATGCTCCAACAACTTTTGCAAGCCATTGACATTTGAAGGGCTTTTTCTCTTTCATGACACTAATTAAAGGAGAATATCAATGTATCATCATCTTGAAAGTGATCTATTAAAGAGATATGCTCAAGGCTGAAAAACCAGGGAAATGGACATATGTTTTAGAACTTCAGAAGAAAAGTTGCCCAGTTATGTTAGATAAGTACAGAAAAGCATAAAAGTGAAAAGATATTCTTAAACAATGATAAGAGATGCTGTTGAAAAAACGGCATGATGTGAGACCCTGCGTCAATATATTCCATATAAATTCATGCCAAATACATGCACACACAGACATCCCCCTCCCTCAGCCCCATACAGAACAGTGCTCGTGTTCGTGCTGTTCAAATGGAGAGGTTTCTTTAAATCTTCAGGACCTAGACGTACATTTCTCAGAATGAGACAATGAAATATTGTGGATGGAAACAACTTGTAAAATTGAGATAAGTAAAAAAGAGTAAGCCATATTGCCTGTCTTAACTACATGTATAGCTTGATGTTACATGATTAACAGTATATATACTTCTACATAATAAGATTCATTCATCTTAACATTAAAAACTAATTTAAATAAGAGAAAATTGATGTTGATTTGCTTCATAATATTTTACTTAGAGCTTTGATTTTATTTTTAAAAGTAAGTATGTTTAACTTGCTAATAATGTATGTGCACACTTTTTTCAATATACAAATTAGAAAGAAAACTGTATCAAAGATAGTGAAAGCATATGGTACCCTATCAGTTCTGATGATAGCGGTTCTTACTCATCTGCTGAAGTGTCTAATACCAGTTTCCTGCCATCTTTATAAATATTATATTATTTGCAGGGATCCAAAGTCCCCTGCTTTAAAAATGCCTTTTCAATTAGCCAGTATTTGAGCAACATAGTATACTACTTTAATTTATTTCACTGTGAAGTAAAACATATCCCTATAAGGCAAAAATGTGTAAGATACACCAGTAGCTGTTTTGTATGTCATTTCAGTGAGCCTGGGAAAGACTTTCAGTCTTTTCGTTTCTTTTAGAAGCAGCAAAAATGCACCAACATTTCTGTTAATATCTTGGGAAATACAGAAAAAAAAAAATCACTACCACTCTTGTATCTACCACATAATTTAGAAAGATGCTCTGATAACTCCAATGCCGTGTATGTAAACAGAATGTTCGTTGCTCGTTACTTCATAAAAAAAAAAAATCAGCAGCTTTGCCACCCACTATTTCTGCATCATACCTAAATGACTAGATTATCTCAAAAACACCTTATCCAGTTGCTGTACCAGGTTTTGCTAACCGAAACCATAAGCCTCCAGCAGCGAAGTCAGATACCCAATAGTCTCTGCATGGATCAAAGTAAGCCAAACAAAATCTATGTTTTGTACCTGCTTCCAATACGTTTGGGAAGCACTGTTAATGAAAAATGAGGTTGATGTACCTATTGCACACTTTTGGATTATTGTTCACTACCATCAATCTGAAACCTAATGAAACAGAGACCACCTACAGTGGAGGGATATTGTGTCCATCTGACAAACTGCATCCAATTTACGAACTGATGGGATGGCATAAGCTGCCACTGGTCATATGATTTTCAGCTTCTGATTGGTCATACATTAAGCATTAGTAATGGGGCAATGCCATTTCCACTATCATTCTCTGGCAAGAGTAAAAGTATTATATAGTACACTATAATTCTGTGATAATGATAGCATGCAATGTGCTGTTTTCTCCCCACTGCGGACACAAAAATTGTAGGAGACTTGGCTTCTCCAGGCTGTCTTTATGGAATTAACAAAGAAATACGCTTGCCATGACATATATTGAACCTTTTCAGTGCATTTCTGGGTAACTTTATGGGCACATGTGTTATATGTGTCACAACCAAACTCTGCAGGAAGAGATAAAATAGTGCACACATCACACAATGGGTATAAACAATGGGCAACCTAGGCTCCAACCTGCATAGTACAAAGAGTTTTTTTCAAAGAAAAATGCTGACTTTCTAAATGGAAGATGCTTTTGTTTCTGCACCTGTTTTGCTCAGTATCTTGTTAGGCTGCTTCTACTTCTACTATATGTCATACTAATAGGGAGAAGCAAAACAGGGAGAAATTATGATGGATATTAGTTGATCCTCTTGTTATTGCTAGATGTGATTATTGCTTTTTCCTGCTTGGGCTCCCTCAGTGTACTCCTAACAGAGTGCAGCTTATTAAAAAGCTCTACTGTTTAAGTTTTACTAGCATAATAACCAGTTCCCTCTTTATGGTTGTTGTGAAGTCGATTCACTGGCCAGCTGTCAGTTTGTGAAATAAATGTTAGGTTTTCCTAATGACTATTAAGGTTTTTCATGTATTTTTCGCCCATCGTCTCTCTCTGAACTTGTCCAGTGCTGTGTTCGTGCCTGTGATTTATGCTTAGCAGGTGTTTGTTTGCTATGGGTTTCTAAATGTTGGCTTCCTACTGTAAGAAAGGAATGGGAAGGTGGGAATGGGTTTATTGTATTCTGTATATTGTTCCACAACTACGAAATGGATTTCCAGCTGACATTCTATGTGCTGCTACGTATTAAGCCACAAAACCCTATCTATATCGGCAATATACCAACTAATGCAAGGGAATTCACAGTTAAGACTGAAGCTCCATTATTAACTCACTATGTTGTGCCTAGGTATTGCTGTACATATTGTTTTGATATATACCAAGAACACTGCAATAGGTAAACAAAAGCAGGTGAGCTCACAATACAACTTCAGTCTTCACTATGAGATTCTGTGCCCTGACTGTTTTAACCAGACCTTTTATATTCCCTGAATTTTATCTTTTGCTATTTCAGTTTTTCAACTTTAAAATGTGTGTTGAGGCTACATGATCCAGTAAAAAATATCCTTAGAGATCTCTTGTGTAAATACGTAAAATGTTTAGCTAACTTCTTTTAAAAGACATTATTCACATAATAGTTTGGATCTACAATGCTAAAAAACACTGCAATTAGCTAGATTAGAGCAACCTAATTTTAAAATGCATATTACTTACCTAATAAACTGTAAAAGCTCTTGTCAGAGTCATTACAGTGCCAGTTATAATATTTTTGCCCCTAATTCTCACAGACATTATTCACTTTAGAGAGGATAACTACTGCTGTGAAGTTGCAGATTGTTAAGCGTTACTAACAGCATTGAGATTGTTTTCAATACTGTACCGATACGAACGGTGGAATACTGTAGAAATCATACCTTTCCTTAGTCTGCAAAAGCTTCTGAGGCTGCTTCTGTCACCTGCAGGACCATTACTCAAAGCCTCCCGAGTCAGCAGAAAAAAAATTTATTGCCTTCAGTGGGCTTTGGATTAGTCTACGTTTTAATATACCTTTCAAAGATGGGGTTTGTACATGCACAGCTCCAGTTTTTTCCCAAAGACAGATCCTACTTAGCCTATGAGTCATAATTTACTTATGTTCTCAAGGGACTCCATTGCATTTTGGTCACCTTTTTCCCCCAAGTTAGGTCTTCTTTTTTCCAGTGCTGCCTACTGAGCATGATTTGGGGCTTCCTTTTATTATTACATTCTCATTCCGTCACTCATGTTACCCAAGTAGTCACTGGCATGATCTGTAGTTGATTCTTACAGTTATATAAAGTTTTTTACTTTTTTCCTGGTGACTTATAATGGCACTGGTATGCCATAAAGGGGAAAGAAGATACAGCTCAGCTTTCCGGAAAAAATATGAACCAACCCAATACAAGATACTGCAAAACACTGCAACTGGTTATCACACTGAATACTGTGGGCTGGCTTTGATTCATCTTAAAATCATAATTATAGAGGTTTAAATCAGCATTTCACTTGAAATTAGAGCCTACTATAAAGAATGAAATCTTAACAACAAAACCACTACACTTCATGGTGTTTGCAGGACTCTATCTGAAATTTACATTTAGACTAAAATAACCTTGTATCTATCCTTTGCAGGAATGTAGTTACTGGTCTTTATTCTTCAGCCATTCAGTGTGTTTGGGAAGTTGCAATGCATACAATTTTATTTATCGTATAACTTTCCTTCATATCATTGAGATATACACTAGAGCTAAGATTGGCTGTCATTTGTCAACAAAAGGTTGTTATTTTTGTTGTTAAGTGTCTGCATGCTGTTTTGACAATTGCTCTTCTGTTTCCTTGTCTCCTCTTTTTAAACTTCATAGCACATACTAGATAATTTAGAAGATCTTCTGAAGACTGCTACTTATCAATATCTGTTAGCTCCATTTTGTAACTCTCATTTGAGGAAGGTGTCATTTGATTTATTTCTTTATTTGGATATTTACTACTCTATAATAAGAGTACCCAGTCAATGCTCTGGGCTCTACTGACAACTTTTTAAAAATATGCACATAAATAAACAGAATTTCCAATTGTCACAAGATCCATCAGAGAGTCCGGCAACAAAATAGATATAACAAAAATCATTTGTCCCTACAAAGTGACTGATAGTTCCAATGACCTCACTGGAACAGAAGCTGTATATCATTACCGTAGTACCATAATGACATCACCAATCCTTTCCACCTGTGTTCTTATGGGACAGGGAGGAAGAATGGGCCGAAGATGAAAAAACATATGATTTTATAAACTGAGGGAAGGCACCTTGTAACAGTTCTAAGAGGGATGCTTCTAATATCTGTAAGACAACTTAAGAGAAAGGAATCTGGATGTAAGAGATCCTGATTATATCACTTTAATCATTAGTCTTAATCTGGTGCATCAATTTCTGTGGATTTTTCCATAATTTTATTGGTTTAAAAAGAACACAGTCAAGCTTATAATAGTATTTATAGTACTATAGTATATATATTATATACTATATGTATTATAATAGTATTCTTATAATAGTTAGCATTATAAGAATACTAACACAAACTACCTGCCGAACAGAACCACATATACATGTGTGTTTTTGTAAAATCTGAATTCCGGTATTGTACCACAGTGGAATCCTATTTTTCTCATAAAATCTGCAACAATGCCGTATAGCTCTTGAGAGAGGAACTTTTTTATATAGTGTTTGAATCACCTTCCTTTTAAAATGCTGCTAAGTGTGAAATTAGTGTTGTCCCTCAAAGTGCATGAGAATAATTGTCAGTAACGGAACACGGTTTGGGGGCTAATTATATAAAAATTGATATTAAAAGAATACTACAGGATTGATTGAGTTTTGCAGTTCATATTTAGTTTTCAAATTACTAGAGTTGAAAGGCTGTGGCAAGAAACAATAAAAATCCATTCAAAGCTGCTAAAGCAAATTAAGGTTTACTAGTCCTTTGAAAGACAAACGATCCAAGTGAGGTAATGTAGGGAGGACAGTAAAAATGTTCCTGACATTTACCATAGATTTAAAATATCAGGTGTTATAGGATGCCATGTGTTGAACACATTTAATTTTTCCACTGAATTTCTGTTTAAATGGTTGGGATTTCTGTTTTGGTTTGTCTTTAAAAAGGGGAAAACTCATAGTGTCGGGGAAGAAATGCCTTCTTTAGGTGTATCAACTCCACAATTTTGTTGAGGATCCATTAGAGTTGGTATATGCAGAGGTGTGAGGGGAGCATAGCCTGTCATGACCTTGATCTATGCTTTTGAATGGGAGCAGGAAATTAGTTTTGGGGAGAATTTTTAACCACCACTTGTTCTAAATATATAGTCTCAGAAATAAATGGGATCTTGACAAAAGCAGAGCAAATGAACTTACCACTGTTCCTCATGCTGGAAGGAATTTTGCAACCCCAGAAGCAGTTGAAGCACTCCCAAATTTTCCTGGAAGAAGAACTGTAAAAAAATAAGACAGAAGGGAGAGAAATCATGTACACTGTTGCATGTCATAGGCCCAGAGGGTTTCAAGACCTATTGTATATTTCTTTGCAACCAGAAATAGCTGGAAATTGCTGAACAATTAAGAAAAAAAAATGTCAAATAAACATTGATCTACCACAAAAAGTTATTGGTACAGAAACATTTCCTTTTTAAACTAGTAGCATGGAAAGACCACTAAGCGATATTGTGAACATGCACATGATAGTGCGGAATGTTTTAGATGTGAATAGCCTACTCATGGAACATTTGAAAGACTGGACCAAAACAATTTAATTCAGGGGTTTTTTAATTGAAGCTTATAAGTATTGTGAGGAAGATTATACCCTTTTCAGATTTGTTTATTTTCCTATAAAAATGTCATTCCCTCTTCATCAAAAAATCTAGAGAAGGTTTGCAAGAATGATCGCTGATATTTTTCTCTTAATGAAAAACAGTAACTCTAGAAAAAAGAAGTATTACAATAACATTTTCAATAAATACAGGTTAGCTAAGTATAAATTAAATATTCTTGTAAAATATTTTTTAAAATCTGATAAATTTCAGTTTCCATGTAATTTTTTGGAGGGTGAATATCTTGCTATAAATAGTTATCATTTTACAGGATTATTGTATCAAGTAATTTGGATGTTACAAAAACAGTGAACATTCACATTGATAACAAAAATATTTCTAAATGAAATAGCAAGTTTTGGAAAAATAAGTGAAATGTATCTGACTAAAAAAATCCATTTCTCTCAATAAAGACAAAGTTCAAGCCTGAATATTTAAAAAAAAAAATTCCAAAGAAAAGTAATCACATCAGGATGAAGAGACAGGAGGAAAGACTGCATAATACTTGCAATCTCTAAATGATCGTAAATAAGGAATCAGCCTCTGATGAATCATAAGATTATCACTAAAGTCATTGCTTTAAGGAAAAAAAATTTTCTTCTATTTTACTATTAGTATAGAGAACACAGAATTTGTGCTTCCAAGGCTCTGCTGACAGCCACAATTTCATCGACTTAAGCTGCTCTCAGCAGCTAGGCCTTCTGAAAAATAGTCATGGTATCTACAGTCACATCTCTAAAATTCACAGCTTTGGCTGGATACTAGGTATACCATGAGAGCATCCGTTTTGCAAAACTGTTTTATGTCCAGCAAAAATTTATATTTGCAAAACCAAATTACATGCCTGGGCATACACTCAGAAAGCAAAGTTTAGATGGTCACAAAGAAACTGGGTTAATTATTCTGTTTCTATACAAACATTCAAAAGCAGACCCTTTCAGTAATACTTTGTGACACTAGAAATAAAGGCAACATGCAGTAGTTTTGCAAGTTGTGTGAAATGTAATAGTGGTAAACATATGCAGAAAAACTAACAGCCACCCAATGCTCAAATACTAAAGTAGTAAATATGATTCATTAGTGAGCAATTAAAATGTTAAGGAGATGAAGCCAAACTGCTCTTTCTACTGAGGAGATGTCACTGGCTAAAGTTATAAGCAGTGGAAGAGGAAACACGCTTAGATATAACAGCCAACTGCAAATGCATATGATCGAGCAAATTTGTCTACTGAAATGGATGTACAAACTACAGTTAATGAATCTGATGAAGTTTTTAATGGATTAGGATGCATTAAATCTATACTATATCACATTGCTATAGGCCCCAATGTGCTTTCTGAAGTAGATGTGCCACATAAAACCCAATTAACTCTCAGAGACAGAATACAAACTGAATTTCACCAGATGGCTCAATCATTTGGAGTTAATTCAGACACTACTGACTGGGTTAATAGTATGGTCACTGTACTAAAACAACAAAAAAAGTTAGGAGAACTTTAGAGATAAGAAAGACATGAATAAAACAATCAACCTAAAGTAGTTCCCCAGAAGAGTGGGTGAAGAGGTCACATCTAGACTTCAAAATTCAAGAGAGGTTTTAGTTTGGGATATCAGCCAAGGAGCCTGGCAAGTCTAACTCTATAAAGAATTTGTTCCTTCAACTCTTTTCAGAAGAGGTTTGCAAGAATGAATGTTCCACAATTCCATCAGCACCTGATTTTTAGGAGCATCTTGTCGCAGATTTTGAAGGGTGTGGACAGCACGGAATCAAGTAATTACTACTGACCTGCTGGGAAGTGAAGAAGATCAGCTCCCAAATCAGAATGCTTAATTTCTATAAAGGAGAAAGAACATTAGACTGAACAGAAACACACTTCTTGTTCAGCCTGGAAGAATTTGGTTACATAGAAGAAAATAGTGACAAAGAGCCAGACTTGACCCTGTAAAAATGGATTTAAGCGTATGAATGGAATATCCAGAACAAGGGGGTCTGGCATACATTCATGGGCTTCTTCCCATACTTGAACATATTCATCCATAACTTCTTATGGTTAAGTACTTCCTTCAAACAATACATAATGACAGTAGGTTGAATGGCAGAAAAAAAGCCTTTGGAATACAGAAGACACTACTCCACAAGTACTGGAATATTTTGAGATTAAGCAAGGTCCACAATCTCAGCTGTGTTATGGACTATTTTAATATTTATTTACAAGTGCTTCTAACCCTACAAAACATAACAGAATGCTCACACTTCTTTTAGTTTAGAAACAGTCTCTTGTTTAATGCCTAGAAATCAGGGTTATTTAAAAATAAAAAAATCCCATATACAAATGATTGTTTTCATAAATCCTGCTGTCCTTGCTGAAGCTGTATTTTATACTAACGCCTTTGTTTTGAAAAATAGGTGAATTACTTTACTTTTTCTATCTATCACTATCACTGCCATTTTAAAACATGCTTAACTGAGATTTGAATGTTACATAGCTGGCAGGAATCTTCACTGCTATGAATGTTGCCTTCTCTTTAGCGGCCTTAGAAATACGAGTCCAAGGTCAATCTGAAAACAGCTTTTCCTTAAAAATAATCCTTCCTTACAAACAGCTCACACATATTACTGAGTAGTACAACATAACCATAACATTTCCCAGTTTCACCAGAAAAACGTTTCAAGCTTTCAATGGCTTCAAGGCCACGTAGTTTGAAGAAGGAAACTTCAAAGATCAATCTCAAATCCTAGTCCTTCTATAGGACTGCACTCTTAGCAAAGCCCCTCCCTATTTTCTTTGTGATCTTTCATGATTTAATTAGAAACATCTTTAAAAGGCACTTTTTTTTTTACTATAATAGTATAACATCTGCATTTTCAGCAGTATGCTATTTAATCACATTGGGTTATAAAAGTGAAATTCTTAGTACTTAGTGTAATATCTTGTAGAACCCATGCATTTGGTCTTTTAGTGTCCCTGACTCATCATTTTATATTCTTTCATCAACATTTTAATAGCCACTCTTAAAAATGTAATTTGATGGATAATTCTCTAAACCTGTTTCAGTTTTGTTATTTCTTTAAAAAGTTATGTCTCTGCACATGTTTTCTTTCTGTGATTACTGCACCTGAAACTAATTCCAAGCATTCAAACATACAGACTTAAACCCAGGGCCAGCATAAACTCAGAATAGAGCTGTGCTAGATTGTGTTATGCAAGATTCTGATTCCCAGATAAGAAAATTTTGTCAGTGTCAAGAATTTCACCTTTAGATTTAATTGAAACATGTTTGTTTATTATACATCTAATGTATAGTATGCAGTGTAGTTTGAGTTTAGACACCTGAATTCTGTTTTAACCCTGTGTTCAGTCCCCATGTGCTTTATTGGCTCTAACACTTCCTGTCTACGGTTAGTCCTCTGTTCCAATGTAATTTAGTCAGTGACTCTGAAAATCAACTATCTGCAGCTATTTTGCAGCAGACTAACTGGGTAGAGCATTTATTCACTTACTTAACTTCTTGTTAATTTGACAAAAATAAAACTCCATACTGTAAAGTGGGATATCTATGAATTTCAGGGAATTTTGGATCAAAGTTTCCCTGAGGATAGCACCTACTTAAAACCATACCTGATCTGGACAGCTCTGAAATAGATATTTATGTTAAATGTTTACTTAAATATTTTTCTGACTGACTCTTCTTTCTTGAATATGGGGGGTGAATAGTCACTTATTTCAACTGGACTATTAACATAAGCAAGTTACCTATGACAGTATCTGTTCCTTTCTTCTCTAGCAATTCACAAATAGTTATCACAGAAACCAGGGGACTAGGCTGACTGTGAAAGCCCAAAAGAGAGTTCCACTGCCATATTTTTCCTTTGACAGATTTCTGCTAGTCTTTAAAATACTGGGAAATGGGGAAATTCAAACTACTCCCTGGACTCTCTGAAAAATGCCAATAAGGAGGAAAAAAAAAAAAAGGACAAAATAGAACTGGCATTGAATTACTGGCAAGATCTAACATAACTGAACTGCATAAAGTTTAAAAAACAAACAAAAAAACCCCCAACCCCAAACTCAAAACAAAAACCCCCAACCAAACAAAAACCTTTAAGGTGTCTGCCATTGTTAAGGAAATTCCAGAAAGATAAATAACTTGAAGAAACAGAGGAAAGAAGGTGCAGATGCTAAATATCTGATGGGGAGTCTTCACCTAAAACTTGAAAACATGCTTTAAGTTCTGGTTTGAAAAGTGACTGTGCAATACTGATGCTTGCTTATTCAATAGCTTTGTGCTCTATGGAAGTCACATGTGCCTACTTGGGTTTTTAAACCACAATCTGCAGAGTGCACAAAAATGAGACAGTATTTTCTTCCTATGTGCTTAAAAAAAACATAACCTGTACCTAAATTTCTGCTATATATTTAATAACACACCCAGAAAACTACTATGTTTCTATAGGAATAAGGGAATGTACTGAAAAAAAACCCCCTAAGTTTTGTCTACAGAGAATTGCATCACTAAACTGCATTAGTCGTTACAGATAGACAGGCTTCTCTGGGGAGTAATACAGAGCAAAAGCCTAATTTTAAGTGCTTTGAATTGCTTTTGGAAGGGTTGGGGTCCTGCTATACAGATATTGCTTGACAGTGCTAAAGTCAGCATATGTGCACAGCCCCTAAAGAATAGGATGGAAGCACTGACACTCTAGGGCAATACCTCTATTCTCAATCTGGATATTGAAAATAATCAGTTTGCAGGAATGTGCCCTTTGCAGATTCTGCATAGCGTACCTCCCCTTTGGACAATTCCACCAAACCTTGTAAACTGAAACCCATAAAAATTCTTAATACTTCTACAGCATGCACACAGAAAGAAAGTTAACCTTATCAGTTACTTTGGATAAACAAAATCTTTTTTGTATTTATGCATGTATACATTATACCAGGTGACCAGTCCTTATTTCCAGGCAGTGTTGCTGAAGTCTTCATGTCTCGATATGCCCACCGCTCGCTTTCTTAAGCAAAATCTTTAAAGCACTTCGGTCCTTAAAGCACCATTGGACTGAATATCTGCTTTTGACCCACAAGTGATAATTAGGAAGCCTTGTTTCAAAGGTGGAAGGACTCTGTATTGGAACTTACATTACTAGTTAATTCTTAAAAAAGTAATAATCGGAGCCATTGTCTGAACTCAATTTCATTACACATGAGCAAATCTGGAATAAAGCTACTGCAGTCAGGTTAAAGTCAATGAACTATATCAGATTTATATTGGCTCAACCGAGATCATAAATTGGTCCCATAATTGGACCTTTAGTTTTAAATATAACATTTGCAATTGGCTGTTCTGCCCAGGGAACAGACAACTGTATCTTGAGAGTTCTGAACCTAATAGAATTAGTTGGGAGAGGGTGACTACATGATGAACATCTAATTCTATAAAAGAGAGATAAGTAAAACTAGACATAGGAAGGTGCTGAATTTGAAGCAGATTATCCTTAAACTTGCATCTGCATTAGCAGTGTTTATAGACCAGGAGGAGAGTTAACTTAAAGCAAAATAGGTGGTGATGAGGGTGTGATGTCCATGTCACACTTTTTTTTTTTTTTTTAAATTTAAAAAAAGCTGCAGTTGGGTTCAATTGACTGAATGCCCATTTGCAGCTGGAGTGCATTAGATGCATTCCAGCATTTTCCACTTCAGTTTAATCCAAAAGGAATTCAGTTAATTTGCTTCAATACCACATCATGATGTGAATTAAAGTACAGAACATCGGGACAATCAGAGATTCACTTCAAAAGCACAATGCTGATCTGAACTAAAATGACACTAAAAAGAGAAGAACTCCCAGGCACAGAAAGGTATTTGTAGGCTTTGCTGAAGATTGTTTATACAGTCAGTGGAAACTGTCTTACAAAAAGGCCCTGAGTGAATCCTATCTGCATTCTTTCCTGAAGTGGGAAGACAGGGCAAGAAGGCCTGTGAATGAATTGCTTTTTAAACAATGAGATAAAATGATCTTGTCAAGATCAAACTATGCTTGCTGGTTTTTAGCCAGCTAAAACTAATCATGTAATACAAGAATGGTATATGAGACATCTCTTAGGACTGAATTGTTCCTAAAAGAAACTATTTGGAAAGGAACAAGGACTTACTGAGTAACATTAACTCTTCTTTAAGAGAAAACATCAATTGCAGTGTCAATACTTTTAGTCCAAACCAGCTAACCTGGCTAGGTTAAGGGCTGAAATACAGGCTTGCTCTCTTTTATATAATATCTTCCATTTTCAGTGCAGATGAAAGCCCTAATGTGTTAATAGTCCCTTTACGCCCTTTTCACAGCTCACCCTCATGGGCCAACAAGGTGTCTTACAAGTCAACTTACAGAAGAATCCCATGTTACTTGACAACAGGTCATGTTCAGGGGAAGGCAGAAAGTGTGAGGAATCCTTCATACAGATAAGGCTTGATAGCAAGGATGCTCACACGGTGACTAGACTGTCTTGCTTATGCACCTGCAGCAGCCATCTCAGCTCTGCATTTCTGCTTCCAGAGCTCTTCTGGAAAAGGCAACATAATCTGTTTCAATCGCCTTCATCAAATATTTAAATCAACCTGGATGGCTTTGCTAGAAGCAGGAGGATCTACTGTGTTCCCTCACTTGGACTGATCAGCTGAAGCAGCACTTTTTGGCACAGAAGGAACAGTCAGGTCAACAGCATCCTCAGCATCTTCAGTACAGCTATTCACAAAAAGGAGTATCTGTCCAGGGCCTGACACTGGGGTACAAATCTGCAAGTTAGCTGTACACTGCAGACACAGCCTAAATGCAATTAGTTCTTTTGTTTAAGAATAAACTGACTCTAACCACTTCTTGGGCATGTGGTTCCTTCAAGACAAAAAGGCAAATAACTCAGTTACATTTAGAAAAATGGCTTTAATGAACAGGAAAATGGCATTTAATCTTTCAGTGCATCCTGCATTTTATGAGTAAATTCCGTGGGAAACTGTGTAAATGGAACATAATTATTTTTAAAATAGAATCCTTTGTTATTAGCTACATAACTGTCATGTGTACATAAAGCACCCTGCTGTACAGACAAAAGACTGGAAAAGTTTCCTGGAGAGTTTCTGCTATTGAAAGAATAAAAATTGAAGCAGTGGGGTGAACTTTTGGTTCACAGACTCAAATACTGAATGTTAAACCTGGCTGAGAGAAAATCACTTTATTCTGATAACCGGATTACTTAGAACAAAAATAGAGAAAATTAAGAACTGAAGAGCAGAAAATTAAGGTGGAATGCAATTTAAAGAGTAAGTAGATGATGTAGGCTTTCATTTTCATCCCCCCCAGTGTCCAGCTAATTAAAATTACAATCAAAATGAAAGTCTAAACTTGTAAATATCTTTAGCTAATGATTTTGTCTTTTTAATCATCTTCACATTCAAAGACTTTATTTTATTCATTTAGAGCTTTACAATAAAATGAAATTGTTTTTCTCTAGTAAAATCCTTTTAATTTTCGTTATCTGTTTCTTTTTACATCATACATTATGTATTTTTCTTTTTTCTAATTTCTGCACAGTATTCTCTACTTTTATAGTCTGTGCTCCTCTTATGCATTTACTTAAAACTATTATAAAGTTAAATGTAATAAAGTGCTATAATGTAAACTTTTTGCTTAGCATAAAATCACTAGAGTTGCATCTACTGGCTTGAAAACTAATCTAGACAAACGCTAGCTTTCTTCCTAAGGTGCATATGCAGATACAATGAATTTTTAAGCCACCAATCACATACAACTTTAAATTCAGACAGAACAGTAAGTATTCATCTTCTTTTTTCTAAAACAAAGAATGGATTTGCCCCAATTTATCAACTGCTATCCATGAATAATGGCTGGTTTTTCTGTGAGTTTTGAGGCAACTCTTTTAAATGGTTCAAGAGTTAAAAGTAATTAAAGACATTCTTAATGTACTGGGCAGCAATGACTCACCTTTCTGACCTTAGCGTTCTAAAAACTAGTGTTTGCTGTGAGTATACTTTGCACTTCCCAACAATCTGCGAATACGGAGCAATTTTATCATTTCAAAATCCATATAAACTTAGATCCTTTTGGTTTACTTGCTTATGTCACCACAAAACTTATAAAAGAACATATTTAGTTATGTGAGTTTTCTAAACTGTGGTGAGGAAACCTTGAAAATGTAGGGAAAATGATGCTCGGTGATATGGCCCTGTCTTAATGACTTCCCTCATTTTGGATAATACAGGCATTTTATTTTATTTTGCTAGACAATGTTGACTTACAATGGGCACTAAGGTTGGAACTTAGCCTGTCATAACAATATACTTTAACACCATACAAATACAACATTTATTTAGTAACCTAGTTCATTTCAACCTCAGTGTTACTTGCATGATCCAGCTATACTGTGAAATCTGATGATTCTGAACTGGATCCTGGAAGTCAGACTGTGGATTCTGAGCTATGCTTGAGAGATGGTTTTGTATTCCTACAGTATTTAGAAAACCCCATAAAAAGGCAGTGCCAACACCCAAGTGAAATACCATAGGTTCAAAATACTCAGATTCAGTGGCTGGCTGATGGACAAAAATTCAGTGTGAAGACATCTAAGGGTACTAAGCCTTTAACTTTACCGAAAGACTTTTTTTAAGTTTCACATCTGTAACAACTGTCGTGGATGCTACAAGTCATGTGTACAGGAGATCCCATTCAGACGCAAACACAGACCATGGGTGCATTTGCAACTTTTAACAGTTTTCAACCTACCTGGGAAGATCTATACTGTCAACCACCACTCTGGTATCTGAATTATCTCCAGGTAAAACCTATTAGCAGCACAAAAGACCCTCAAAGCTATCATGAAGCGTCTGACAAATGTTTTGGGGGTTATAAAACTTCTAGCTGGAACACGACAATATTTTCATTTGTTTGTTATCTTCACTATGATTTTCTTAGGGATTAACAAGAAGGAGGATGTTAGCATTATACTTTATCCTGCAAGATAATGATCAATTTTATATTGGCATACATATACACATCTCCACTGAAATAGTCTCATTTTACACTGGTAAAAGCAAGGCCAGATTTTGGCCCAGCATCTTTTGGAATCTCTAACAACATACGTTCCCTGGTTCTGAAAGGCAACTTTCATCTGGCTGCTTGGAAGATCTCCAAGAGTTTGTGCTCTGCAAGGTTTGAAAGGGATTAACTGCATACTCTTGTGCCTCTAGAATCAATATAACATATGGATTGGCCTTGTCTTCTTGAGTTGCCACTGACTGCAAAGGGAGTATTTGTACAATTCAGGAAGATGTAATTGGGCTTAAAGCCTCTGTGTTTTTTATGTGCAGAAGTTAATTTATGTGAATGCATTAATGTTCATACATCAGTCATTTCACTGGGTCATCTGCCAAAAAGAGTGCCAAGATTTTGCCTATATGTACAAAGATGAACATGAGCTTTGAGAGCCCTCTAGACCTAAGACATTTTAAAATATCCAGTGCTTACTTAATCATTTTATACTGTTAATAGATCAATCAGTGTTCTTGGTTTTCGTACCAGCATATGTTTTCTAATATTAAAGTTCTTAAATACAGAAGAACAATTGCATTCAAAATCATCAGAACAGACACATTTGCTGCTTCAGACACTTTTGTTAACAGCTGCACTGCTTTGTACTGAGGTATTATAATAGAGATGTCCAGAGTCTCCATCTGAGTTTGTGAACTGTTAATAACGCAAAATAGTTTTAAAATAGCCAGAAATAAAAGTACAGTGTAAGACAACTCTATACAAATCACTAGAAGTATTTTGTAGCAAAAATTTCTTGGGTAAAACAAAGGAAGGAGTATACATGAAAATTGTGCCAGTAACAGGCTGTGGCCTGGGAGGATTGTGGTAGAAAGGGAAGCCTGGTGGTTCTCACCTGCTTGCTCTTCCAGCGTCTGACCGAACATCTCGCTGTTTCCAAAAAGGGTGGTTTGGCTTGTGGATGTGCCCTCCTGATGCTTTCTTCATGTCAGCTCTAGTGCTTGTGTCACAGCTTCAGCAAGCTAGACCAGCCTAAAATGCATCAAAAAAGCAATTAGTTTTTGGTCAGTGAACAAACTGGCCCAGTGTACAAGGGGATTGATCAGGAACCAGAGTTGGCGTAAGCGAGAAGAAGGGGCTGCAGGGCCAGGAACAGGGTGAAGGGAAAAGACAACAACAGTGAGCCATTCAGTGGGAGCAGTAATACAAGAAAATCTCTTTCAGATGACAACCATGGCCTGCTGGTTTAGTCACAGAAAACTCCATCTAGTCCCAATGGCTGTTAGTGTGTCTGAGCTGTGTTTTCAAACAGTGGAAAATTGAAGCTGAAGAGAGGGAAACTCCTTAATTAGCTGAGGGCAAGATTTAAGTATTATTTTTTTGTCTAGGATGTCAGTTAAGTTTCACTGGTTTTCAGTATGTACAGCTTTGGTGTAGCTTTTAGGCATAAGCAAGCAAATTTACCTTTAGTAAAAAGAGGTACAACTGCATACTATTCAAAGTACTCTTTTGCTTTATTTAATTATGAGTCCTTTCATATGCTTTTACCTTTAAGAATTCGCTATGGCTGGAATTCTTAAACTGTGGTCTATGGTGCATTTTGTAGAGGCCTGTGAAGTTGTTCTGTGTTTTTAGGTCTACTTAAAAGACAGCTAAAATATACTACATACTTTTCTAGTGTGGCTTTTCCTTAGAAACAACTACTGCTTTTCACACCAGATTTTTGTGATCGCTAGGTAGATGAGGAATCACCTCAGAAGAGAGGTGCTCTCTGAAATAGAGATGTTCTGTATTAAAAAATAATCTACACTATGAAAGTTTAAAAACACTTGATCGATGGCTTTGCGCTTTTAGTAACATTGATCCTCAGTAGCTTGAAATACTATTGTAATTTTTCAATTTGCTATGATAAAATCCAGATTTCATAAACATATTATTATCTTTCCATTATGATTACTTATTCCCTCTAAGGTCTACAATGCTTTTCTATAACATCTAAATGGAAGTGGGATTAGGATGAGATTCTGTCACTCAGGGGATTTGTGGAAAAAGGCGGGGATACGCACAGAAAAGCTCATGGTTTTAGGGGCGAGATGAATAAAATGACACTGAGTTAGGAAGAAGGACAGCAAAACAGTATTAGCAATTTTGCATGTTTTTAAATTGACTGTTCTATGTTGGAGATACTAATGTTGGAGAAAAATGCACTGTTATTTTCTTGCCTTTCATAACATCCTTAAAGAAATAAAAAAATCAAGCTTTTAAGAAATCTACATTATTTCAGTGAAATTTTTTTTCAGGTTACTGAGTGGTTTCATGTGAATTCTGTCTTCTGTGAATGTACTTGCTGTCTGACTGTTCATGGGATAATTTTACTAACAAAATCTAGCCTAGAAATGCTCGCTTTCAAGTGTTTGGTCTGCATACTGTTTGTTTTGTCACTCAAGTCATGATTTTTTTGATTACTTAACTGGCTGAATGTGATATTTGAATGGACAAATAATTAATAACAAACTCCATTATGATTCTTCTGGCAAGCCATGATTGTAATTAAATTAGTAAAGGTGGCCTGTGGCTGAAAGATCAGATCAGGACTCCTTTGCCTTAAGAAGTATACCTGTCAAATCTCTTTCTTGCCTTTATTTTGTTATTTTCCTGTTTTAAAAATGCTGAAGTCTGTGTGCCAGATCAAAGTAACATGTTTCAAGTAACTGCATGTTTATACGAAGTTTAAAAGTGTGCAGAACACACAGTGTAAGATAATGATTAATGTTCTCTGGGACCCAGTACTAAAATATTTTATGGTTCTGATATTACAGTATTTTTATTTAGATACATTACTCCATAACAGCACTTGGCTAAAGTGACTTGACATTTCTTTTAATGTCAGAAACTAAGATAAACATGGCCAAAAGAAGAAGAAAAAAACCCGTCTTCAGTTTTGCATTTGATGCAATTAAGAAATAATCTCTGTACCTGGTAAAGTACAGAGATACTTCACAATTAAATAAGGTAATTTCTAGTGTAATGCATATTGAGAGAAAACAGCTCAAGAGAAGAAATGTTTTGATCAAAATGAAATTAATAGATAGTATGAAGGATGCGATTTACTATGAAGCATTGGATTAACTGCTCAAGGTAAGCCATTCTGGGTATTGAAACGCACATGAACAGCTTTATGGGAGCAAAATATGGGCATACAGGTTAAACGCAGTGGTATTTAAAACCTATTTGTGCATATATTTAGAAAATGTTTCTTGAATTGGTAACCAAGTCTTGCATGGTCCAAAGTTCTCTGGAGCAAAAAAGGGTGACTAGAGCAACATTCTTGCAAAGAACTGAACTGCTAGGACATGTCTTTCTCAGGTACACCGATAATTTGCTGGAAGTCTGGAAATCATCAGTGACACTTGCAACGTGTAAAAAGCCATGTTAACCAGCACTGAGGATATGTTTTTATTAGCACGTATTCCTGACAATCTTATTATGATTAATTTAAATGGCAAATCTTGGGACTCTTTCACCCCTGTATTGACTCTTGTTAGTGCATTGTACGCCGGATGCTTGGGCAAATCATTGGCAGAATTTGGATACAGGACAGAGGAACTTTGGCACTATACAAGAACACAGAACACAAGAGACTTAACATCTAGCTCAAATGAGCAAACAAGGCCTCGTGTTCATTACCTCACATAGTAGCTGTATTTCTAATAGCCACTACAACAATATAAAACTGCAAAGGGTTTGACCCCTGTTGACTCCTCTATTTCCATGCAATCCCCATGTACAGGTCTCCAAACCTAAGGGAACAAGACCTAGCTGCAGGTATAAATGTTTTTGTTGTTTCCTTTGCTTCTCTTTCAATTCTCCTCTTGTCCCACACATACTGAGCTGCTGCCAGCAATCAGAGACAGTGGTTCTCTGCCTGCCATAAAAACTTGCAGAAAACACTTGAAGCCACTTTCCAGTTCCCTGGCCTGAAACAGCTAAGCTCCTGCTAATGCTGCCTTTTCTACATTTTGCTGAGCCTTCCGCTTTCATTTCCACAGTGAGAAGCACTGGTTTAAAGATATGAACAACTCAACACGTGTTGGGAGAAATCACCTCCTCTTATTACAAGAGATGAATAACTGGAAACGTTGACAAGATTTAGCCACTTCAGTCATTCATACCATATCCAACAGTGGAGGCCTTATCAGCTGGCCTATAAATACATGACCTTCCACAAACTTCAGTAATATATTGCATGCTAATCAGATTGCATTTGCATTTGTTCCCAAGGGAAGCAGCCTCAGGGATTCTCAAGATTCAGTCACTAGTTCTGCAATACGTGGCTTTGGTAAGTCACCTATCCCTTTGTAAAACTGGTTTTTCTTTCTCAAACATGTCTATTTAGGCAGAAACTGTCTCTCACTGTGTTTTGCGTGATGCTTAGCCTTAGTGATACGCAAAGTTTTAAGGCCTCCTGAAACATACATAATAAACCCCAAAAATTTTGTTTAAGGCTCTTTCCTCAGGCTTTCCCAAACACAGTGACTGTCAGGTCCTAGTGGCAGCCCACCCAGAAAAGTGAGGAAGGTTTTTACCCCAGCTTATCACCCTAAATATGTTGTGGCAGGAAACACTGCATGATTCCCAGAAGAGCAACATATGAATCGAGCCAGAAGTAACCCCTTGCCTTGCCTTGCCTTGGGTTGGGTTGGGTGGCACCGCAATCTGCTTGCCACAGCCGGCTGCGTATTAAGAGCCTTGCTCGACGGTCGAGGGCGCTTGTGCCCTCAGGACGTGCTAAAGCGTGAGGAAACTCTGGGGCTGGTCCGCAGATCGGCCCCCGGGAAGCGGTGCTCCTCAGAGTTCTAGAAGCTGCTCCTCGCCGCGAGAATCTCCACAGGACTGCCCGCCTCAGGTAACGGTCGGCACGCGCCCGCCCCAACGGCCGGCACCACCCCTCAGCTAACGGTCGGCACGCGCCCGCCCTAACGGCCGCGCTGCGCGCCCCTCCCTTCCCCTCAGGCGCGTGCGCCGGCTGCCGGCGGGGGCGGGGCCGGGGCCTCACCCGGCGGCGCGTCGGATTCGAACGGCCGTGCTGGGTGGGCGGGAAGCAGCGACGCGGTATGGCGGGCTCGGGGGCCTTGCTCCGCCAGTGCCCGCTGCTGGTGCCTCAGAACCGGGAGGGGACGGCCTACGAGGGTTTCGTCACCGCGCAGGTACCGGGGCCCGCGCGCCGCTTGGCCGACGGCCGTTACTCCTCGTCAGCCTCCTTCCCCCCCCCCCCCGCGCCCCACTCCCCCTAAGGCCTGCGCTCGCGGGCAGCCCCGTGACCGGGTCTGTGTGAGGTGGGAGCGCTTCCCGCCTCGCCCCTTGCTGGGGCCGGCAGCTTCCCGGCCGAGCCGGGAGCCGCCGGGTTTGTGAAGCAGGAAATGCCGGGGGAGTGTAGCGAGGCACCTCGGTTGGCGGTGCCTTCCTGCGCCCGGTTCCCTGCCGTGTGCCGTAAGGGTGCTGTGGAGAGGCGCCCGCGTCGCTGTCCCGCGGGTTTGCACTATTTGTGCACGCGGAATGGCTCTTCTTTTGGCGGCGCGGTCTCGCTGATGGCTTGTGGGCTGGATTTGTTGTGCTGGCAAATGTTTTCTTGGGGCAGATTCAATGTGCCTGCACTCTTGGCCTAGGGTAAAGGTTGAAGCAAATTGTGGGTATTTTCTTTTCACTTGTGTTTGTGAGGTTTCAGCTTAAGTAGCAGCTTCATCTTTCTGAGGATTTGGTAAATTGCAGCGCAGGGAGAAGAACAGCACCTAAGACAAGTTGAGAGTGGATGCTCTTAAACTAACTTTGCCATCAGAGGCACTATGCAGTGATGCTACAGCCGTGGCTCATTAAAATATCACACATGCACGTGCATGCAGACCACAGAAACAGCTTTTAACAGGTGTGTTTTCATTTAGAAATAGTGTGGGATTTTCTTCCTATAAAAATAAGTAAAAGTCAAAAGACATGGGCTGTGTCACACTTCCATTTTCAAAAATGTAGTTTTGCAGTCAAAATTCAGGAAGATTTTTGGTGACTCTCATATTCAACTTTCACAAGACATTTGTAAGCCTGTGTTCATATTTGCATTACTCTAACAGCTGCAACTTTTGAAATGCTCTGTGTCTTAGAATGCATCCTGGAGTTAATGGGGAGGTTAAGATGCGAGTGTGAACGTCTGTTCTCAGATGTGATTTTTTGATTAGGGCTAAGGCCATAACATAGCAAAGTCTGAGGTAATGCGCTTAATTTAAGCGTACAGTAAACATCAGCTTTGGAGGAGATTGGCACACCAGTTGCTTCCAATGGGCTATATTCAGCTCTGAAACAGGTATCTTGGTTTTGCTTGTGAGCATCACAGAAACACTGAGGTTGAAAGGAACCTCTGGAGGCCCTCTAGCAGGGTCAGCTGGAGCAGGTCGCTCAAGACCATGTCCAGTTGGGTTTTGAATATCTCCAAGCACAGAGACTGCGCAAGCTCTTGGTCAGCCTGTTCCAGCGTTTGATCACCCTCCCTGTTACAGAGTTTTTTTCATTGCATTTAGGTGAAATTTCCTGTATTTCAACTTGTACACATTGCCCCTCATCCTATTAGTGTTTGTCACTCAGAGTCTGGCTACACCTTCTTTAGTCCTCCTCCATCAGGTATTTGTACACACTGGCAAGATTGCACCTGAGCCTTCTTTTTTCCAGGCTAACTAGTCCCAGCTCCCTCAGTCTCTCCTCATATGAGAGATGTTTCAAGCTCTTAATCACCTTCATAGCTCTTCACTGGACTAACTCCAGTATGTCTGTGTCTGCCTCGTACTGGAGACCCAGCACTCCAGGTGTGCCTCACCAGTGCTGACCAGAGGGGAAGGATCACCCCCCTTGACCTGTTGGAAATGCTCTACCTAATCCAGCACATGAGGCTGTTGGCCACCTTTGCTGCAAGGGGTGCATTGTTGGCTCAGGGTCAACTTCATGTCCACAAGGACCGCCAGGTCCTTTTCTGCAGAGTTGCTCTCTAGCTGGTCAGCCACCAGCGTGTGCTGGTGCATGGGGTGAATCCTCTCCCAGTGCAAGACTTTGCACTTTTTTAAGTTCATGAGTTTCCTGTGAGCCCATTTCCTCAGCCTGTTGAGGTCCCTCTGAATGGTGGCACAATCACACGGTGTATCAACCACTCCCCTCAGTTTTGTATCCTCTGCCAACTTGCTGAGTGAGGATGCATCCTGTCCCATCATCCAGGTCACTAGTGAAGGTCAAATGATGTCAGCCCTAGGACTGACCCCTGGTGTGCACCATTAGTCAGGGGCCTCCCCCTGGACTTTGTCCTGCTGATCACAACCCTCTGAGCCCAGTGGTTCTGCAAGTTTTCAGTCTACCTCACTGCCAGCTTATCTCGTTCATCCTTCTTCAGTTTGTCTATGAGGATGTTATGGGAAACAGTATTCAAAGCCTTTCTGAAATTGAGATAAAGCATCCACTGTATCAGTCATCTAATCACAGGAGGAAATCTGGTTTTGTTATTACCTTCCTGCTGAAGAAATCTCAGAATATGCAGACATTATTCAAGGTATGCTGAGCTGGAACAGAGTCTGGAATAAAAGTTTTGAGGTGAGTTAACTGCCCTCTTTGCTTCAGGGAGGAGTTAAACCTGCTTGCACACCTTCTTTGTTTCGGTTTTATTTTGACCATCCCATAAGAAAGTAGAAGGAGCATCACAAATAGGGACAATTACTGAAAATACAAGTAGGTAGCATTTAGGAACTGCCCCATATGGATTGCGCTAACAGGAAAAAAAATTACATTCAGGTACTTGGGACTGGTTTTGTTTACAGTTTCTAAAACCTTGCTGAAACGTGTTGTGGATCAGTGCCCAAGTTCCTTTTTAGTGTAGTTCTTTTATGATAAGAGTCTGTTTTGACTTTTACTTGAGTTGAAGACAGACTTTCATGTACTTCAGCATGACTTGGATTAAATTGTATTTCATGTTTTTGTCCAGATTTGGATAATGTTTATTTTTCTTCTGAAAGGTGTTATTTTTGCTTTATGAAACGTGATGCACTGAAGAGTTTTTACTGAATACTGTGAGTTAGAGATCAAGAGTATTTCAACTTCAGAATTAAAATCAGCATTATTTCTACCTGTCACTCATGCTGCTTTTTTTCCTAAATAAAGAAATTCTGAATAATATTCCTGAAAGTTAGATAAGACAAACTTTCTTTCTTAGTAGCTGATCTTATGGGGAATACTTCCCACAAGTGTCTGGTGTTTTTCTTTGCTGACCTTCCTATTAACTAAATGTTTATTTTCAAGGGTAGAGACTTCCATGTCAGGATACTGTTACCAATGGATTTTCAACTGAAAAATGCAAGGTAAGATAGTTTTATGAAAGCAATTTGTAAGTGTATGTAACAAAAGTTTATTTTGATAAAAGCAATGATGGATATGCATATGAATTATTCTTTTTTCCAATATCAGTGTTGGTAATTAAGTCTTACTGGTTTCAACTTACCCTTGAAACAAAATTGTACAGCATCAGTGTTAATAAACGCTGACAATAAACATTGCCTATATCAAAATATTTTGTTGTTAATTAACTTTGAAACCTGTTGTAATTAATTGGTTGTATTTATATGTAAATCAAGGTACTTGGAAAAAATGTTCATTTAAATCAGATTATTTATATGTCACCATTTGGGAAACAGAAAATTCAGCGCAAAGTTGTAAATTTAAGCAATTATGCACTTGATGGTTAGCATAGCTTTTTTAACTTAATTTTCTCTTTCCTCTTAATACATATTAATTTGCATTACCCAACTTTTCTTTAAAAGCTCTGTTCTTATTACTGTGAGTGTTTATCATAGTAATATGGAGGGGTGTGTGCTTATTGTGTGTATGCACACATACATGGATTAGTCTTTAACGTTGTATTCCATACTTCTGCCTAGGCCAGCCTGCTCTGAACTGTGAACAGATGTGGTATTCAATAGCTTTATTACATTCTAGGTTGGATACTTAAAACTGCATTATAGGTAACTTTGACATTTTCAGGATATCGTTTTTAAATATTGGTATATTTTATGAAGTCATATTAGCTTGCAAGAATTATGTTGTTGTTTTCGGCAAAGAACAGGCTTTCGTGGGTAAATGCTTAATTTTTAATGGGCTTTGGGATAGTGACATTTGAAAGTTTTAAATAACTTTGAATATGAAGCTCAAAGAAATTTTGAAGTATTGTTTACTTCCTTTGTGTTTTTGAAGAAAAACTTTTATGTTGTTGTGTAGCGGACTTTCTGATCTCTTCTAAAAATCATGTACTATGAATTTAAAATTTATACAAAATACTATTTGTCTAGGATAGAGTGTAGCTGGCACCTAAAGAAGATACTGCATGGATATCGGCATATTTTAAAGCAGGTATACAACTTTTAAAACCATTTCTGTTAAATGTATGTTTATAATAATTCTGAAAAGCTTATACTCACCTACTCTAAAAGTGTTAAAGAACTCGCATTGTATAGCCAAGATTTATTTTGAAATGCTTGAGGATTTGCAGGTCAATCTAAAGAGAGATGGATAGAACTTAGTAAATATTTATTTTTATTCAAGCTTTATTTTTTTGAAGATAGAACAATTTTTAATGAATGGCTGCTGACATTTTACTGGAAATTTTTCTTTAATCTCTCAATTAGAAACAGATTTTGTTTTTTCCTTTTTTGTATATTTATTTTTTACAAACTGTTCCTAATGCAAAGAAGAGAATTCACATTAATTATTGATAGATCTAGCTCATTCTGTGTTGTAGACAGTCAAGGAATCTAAGTTAAACGTCCCTATCCAGAAGAAACTTTGGAGGAAGGATACAACAACCCTGCAGTCAGGAAGAATATTTTGTTTCTAAGAAGGCATCTTTGCCACATGTGCTAGTTGAGACACTGTATCTCGTGGACTGTGCACCCCTTTGGTTACTCCCAATTCACAACCCTTGTTCTACAAAGATACAGAGCTGAGGAAACGGAAGTGTAAATGTGTACCACGTCTGAACATAGACAGGGTTCCTTAATCATGTACAGCATCTAAAAGCAGAGGGGTCTGGAGAGTGCCTAAAGGAAATGGTTACATTTTGGAATGTAAATGGAATACAAATGGAAACATTTTTGAGTGATTCTAAAGCTTCTGTTCTCATTGGTGAAGACTAAAGTCTTCATAAATGTCTTCATAAATACATAAAGTGTAAAGTCTTCATAAACTATGTGGATGTGTAATGTGACATGATGTGATGAAGGTGATGGTTAATTTTCAGTAAAGTTTCCTGTACTCTGGGAGATTTGTTCTGTAATTGAAGTATTTAAACATGGTATACGGTTGAGGTTTTTTATGTTAGTTGGTTTGACAATACTAGGAAAATAGTTAGACTGAAATTGTTTACCCCTAAAAGTTACGAGTTGAAGAAAATGAACTGATACTGTGTTCCCTCCAGAGGTTGCACAGCTGTCCAGATCTTGTCAGTTTTATGGTGGAGCTGAAAACTATTTTGGTAAGTGACAGAATATATATGTGGGAGATGGGAAGTTCTTATAGCTTTGGTTTTCACTTTCAGTTTTTTACAGTTTACTGTTTGATAGATGGATTTACAGTTGTTTTTTTTTTTTAAGAAGAGCTGATTTTGTATGTATGCTGTTAATGTAATATTTGTATAAATACCTTTTAGGATTTTAAGTGACTATACTCTTTGGAAATAGGAGTGTTACAGAAAAATTAAAATCCCAGCAAGGGATCTCAGTATAGAGCCATCCTCTTTACAATGATTTTCTTGGAATTCCTGGTATTGTCCAGATGGTAAAGGCGCCTTATAATCATACAAAGGATTACACAGTCAGTGGATTTCTGAAGGTGCTTTCACCTGTGTGACAACTTGACCAATAAATGCAGAAAACTTTTTTTTATAATTCAGAGACTGCTGTTTTGTTTTGTTTTGTTCTGTTTTTTTTTTTAAAGTTTTTCTAATCTGGGATTGAAGAGTAGCAAAGTCTTTAGTTAACAACATGAAACTGACAATTTCTTGTCTGTTAGTAAAACATTATTCTATGAGCATTCTTGGCAAAGAATACTTGCATACAACCTATGTAATTTAGAAATAAAACACAGTAAGTATTCTTCAAAACAGCAACAAAAATACCCTCCTGGTATTACACTACTGCTCTATGCCGGGAATGCCTTTCGTCAGTATTGGTTCAATACCTGCCAAACTGGATTACACTAAACCAGGCAAAGGCGCTTGGATAGGACTGAATAAGAATGTCTACATGTGGCTATTTTGGAATATTTCACAATAGTTATTCCAATCTATTTGCCTGGATACACAAGCACTCAGAAAATGAGAATGCAATGAAAGTATAATTCATTCAAAATAGTAAAATAGTGATCCTCAGTGCCGATAGTAAAAACAACAGAAAACACTGTGGGAGAACTGGGCAGAAATGATTGTTATACTGATCTTATTATTAATTCTATTTATTATTTCTTTTATTTAAATTTCTTTTATTTTAAATTATTAATAATTTTATTATAAATTTCATTTATTTATTTGTCCTGCAAGCATAATTTTAACTTAAGTACACTTTTAAAGAACAAGTAGCACAACACGAATGTGGAACATATGGTTTTTTTGTTTTTCTCTGTAACGTAGCGTTACCTTTTTGATAAAAATTTCTTCTTGAGGCATTACGACATACTTGATGAATGTCTGTACCAAAACTTACTCTTTGGGATCCTATGATGTTAAAACTGAGAAATTGACTTTTTGATTTTTTTTTTAATTGCTATATAAAGTTGTATATCGCTACTTAAAAATAATATGGGGGATTTCATATATGTGTTGTCTTTTCTGGCTGTGGAGCCCAGGAGACAGCTGTGGGCTTAATAGAACTTTCTTTTGAAATGTTCTTTCAGTCAAGATGCTTGACTTCAAATTTATTAGCTGGAAAAGAGGCACATTTGATATTTGCATCTGAAGACTATGTTGTCAACATCTGTGGGGTTTTTTTAAATTGCAGATGTTTTCATTACCAGTATCTGAAGTAATTTACCAAACAGCTTCTTTGTCTGCTTTAGCTGCAGGCTATAACAAAACAAATGCAGTGTACAGTTAATTTTACATAAGCTTAATATTTTTGAATGAATTGCAAAAACCACATGACTAAATAGATGCAAAAATATTGAAATCTCTCTTAATGATGTTTTTAATGTTCTTTTAAACAGGAAATTGCTTTAAAGAATACACAAGACCTGCATATACCACGGCCGCCAGAATACTACTCCTGTCTTGTCAGAGATCTAGAAATATTGGGTTGGAATAAGTATGTTTATTTTATTTCTTAACAGACATTATCTTTAGAATATCTGTTCTTCTTTTGTATTTGTGAGTTGAACATATCAACAGTTGTTCTGTTAATTTATCCTGTTCAGAAACTGGTTTTGCTTTAAAAACTCTGCTGCTTTGGTTTTAATTTAAAAAAAACCAACAAACCTGTATCAACTGAAGGTATATTTTCAGTCTCACATAGCTGAGCTGAAAGGTGAGATGCTACTACTAAGAAATCAGTTCTTCTTTGACCTAGAAACTATTGGCATAGTAAACATATTTAACACAACTTTTATAGTTCTCCTTTTTCTTCCTTCTTTTCCCTACTTTGTACAGCTTTTTTTGACTATTCCCATATGCTATGGTTGATCATCGTGTACCTTCATGCTTTCATAAAAACAGTTCGTACATTTTTTAGAACTAGAATAATTATTTTTAAAGAAGAGTTCTATCATGCTCTCCACAGCACAAGGATCTCCTTAGACAAAGGAATAACATAGTTAATCCACAGAAAGGTAAATCTATAAAAGAGATATGTGAGTGGAGGGGAGAATTTGGAAAGCTGTAAATCCAGAACTTCAAAACAGCCAGCTCTTTGCAACGCCCACAGAGAGAAACTTATATATATTTTTTGCTGCCCAGATGGGTTCAAACAGTGATGAGGGCTATTGAAAAGCATTCCTTAGTCTCCAAAAATTGTGCAAGCAGACCATGTTTGAGGGAGCAGGGGGGCATTTCCAAGTGGGAAAAAAGTTGGTTACTGCACAAGGAGAGTATAAACTGTGTCGCCTGAGGATGGAGGCTCAGTGCACCCAAGAACATAGTTTCACGTATGTGCTGTACTATAAATTGAGTATCTGTGGAACAAGAAGTGACAGTTCAGGTCGTCTTGTGGGGGAAGGAGAACTAGAAATGAATCTTTTCACCCCAACTAAAATGGTTGGTTTAATACCGTGGGAAAGAATGTCACATTAGCAAAGGATATTTGACTTTGTTGAGGAATGAAATGTACACATAGCTTCCTCTGGGTGCCTTCTCATTAGGGTCTTGAATGAGTGCAAACAGATTATATTAGTCACAGTCCCATATACTCGCAGATCAGCTCATAGAACAAATTTAATTTCATCCTCCTACAGAGGAAAACAAGGTTGTTCTCATACCTCCTATAGAAACCTGAAGGAACACACAGTTTTGATCAAGTACACAAGGACCATGTGGAAATCTTTCAGAAATCTGCAAAGCTTCCTGTTTTGCAGACTTTTACTTGAAAGGCTTTATCTGCCATCAGCTGGGCCACCACTGGCAAGTTCTCTGATACTGCGTCTTTTACTCCTCCAGCAGAGAGCCTGGAATGGACCGATTTCTATCCTTTCCCCTAGAACCTCCAGGAGACCTCTATGGGGTTGAAGAAGGTAGTTGTTTCTGTGTAGGGAGGCATTAAGGAAATATATTTGAAGGCTGTCTTTAACTAATATTATGCAATTAATCTCACAGTGCCTTCTTTCAAGGGGTTAAGACGAAAGATTTTGTAGGCTGTTGAGTTTTGGATGAGAAGCTACTTTTTAGTTTCAGTAAAATGAAAGTTAAAAAAAAGTCTACATTTGTAGTTTTCAACACGACAAATCTACTTTTACCTTGGTGTTGGATGGTAAGTTAACTTCAACAAATGTTTATTTTGCTAAATGAAATAAAGAAGCCTTGCGTTTAAGAATAGTTTTGAGTTTTGTCATTTGACTTGTATATAAATAAATAACATGTGATTAACATTAAGTAGGAATTTGCTTTGAAGGCCCACTTTTATTTAAAGATTTAAAACATCCTTGTTAAATCAGCTGAAGGTTTTTCAGTGGTTTCCATTAAGTATGTAGCTGTGCCAGCTAATAACATACTCTAGTCAAATTTCTCAGACCCAGGTCTGAGAATATTAGTTAAAACTTCCTAAACATGTGGGAAGTAAATTTTGAATCATGCCTGCTGTCCCAAAATGAAAAAAAAAAACCCACCAACCTTCAAAAAGCCCATGCCAGCAAAACAGACACTGACATACAATAAATATACTTTAAAGATATAAATATATAAAATGTACTATATTTATAATTAGATATATAAATATAGTATGTAGCTAAATATACTAAAAATACACTTTGAAAATACAATTTAGTAGCTTATCTCAAAACTGATATTTCTTCTGACTTGCTATACATACAAAACATCCAGTGGTTTATTATTAAAAAGCACATTAGTGTTTTATCAGAGAGCATGCTTCCAGGGCAGAATTTGACCTGATTTTTAGGCAAAGATGGTCTTCATGTAGACACACAACTTATGCTGTGCTTTTGTCCAGTGTGGTCATGTAATTCAGTAAACATACACCTTTTGATTGACTTACGTTACAGATAAAGTCTCTATTTGATTGGGGTTTTTTGGTTGGGGCAGTCAATCATTAATCAAAGGGCTAGGCTGTACATAGAAGATCATATCTGGTTTACTATGAGTTGGAAGGAGAATAACGTAGAGAGGTGATTTGAAGTACATTAGTAAGTTACACCTCTAATTTTAGTGTGCTTTTAACAGTATAATGAACTACTAAGAAGGCCTCTTAACCTAGACTGATTTTGAGTTGCAGGTGATGCATATTTGCATGTTAGTTAAAAACATCCTGGTGTGGTCTTTCAGCACAAAACTAAGCCTGCATTTAGTACTGGCAGTAAGGATCAATCACTGCTCACACCTTGAGAAGCCTCCAGCTTTATTTATCAGGATTTTTTTTAGAAAAGAACTGGCTTGTTGTGGACCCTAGATTTAGGTTTTCCTAGTGAGTTTTGGGTTATGCTGGAAGCTGACTGCATCCAAATCCAACTGAAAAACTGAAGGATATTTTGTTTGAAAGAGAATCAAGGCAATAGGCTATGGTTCCTTTACCTCTGAAGTGAGTTAAGAAGCTCTCAGGTATGGCACAAATTTAGTGTGTTCTAATGGCTTTCACCTAAGGAATATGTGAAGTTTCTCAGAAACAAATCGAAGACGTTATCTGCAATGATCTTACACCTCTTTCTTCCTAAACCACTGAAAGTACAAACAGTAATGAAGATTGCAAATGGGCAGGCTGCTGTGGTTAGATATAATTACTTTCTCTGTGATACAGAAAACTTGATTTTTTGACCTAATTTAGGTGTGGGGGAGGGTGAATATGCTTTCATATTCAAATATTTGTACACAAAAGTCACAGTTCAACAGGTTATAAAATTGTACCAAATTTCCAACACTAAGTGCTGTCCTGACAGCTGAGGAGTTCAAAGGAGGATACTTCCTTCATTTTAAGAGCATGGAAGATTACCAGCACAAACCTAATGAGCTGAGGTGGGAGAGAGTACACATGTAGTAGTATTAAGCTATAGGAAAGGCTCTTCTAATACTATCTCATAATCTCGCTAGCTGATTCAATGACAATGTCTTGGGAAGGTAAATTATTGACTATAAAACATTTGTAGGACTCTTATCACCCTCCTGTGGATTCATAAAGGTTGCTAGTATCTTGTAAGTCCATGGTGTGAGTCATGAGCTCTCAAGTCTCAATGCATTTCTGCTTCATACTTGCCAAGTTTTTTCATAGAAAGTATCTTCTCCTCTTGCTTTCTCCATTTCCAAAGGAATCTTGCCTTGTCATGTGCTCTCAGTCATTTGTGTGTTATGCTGAGTTACAGTACTTCAGAGATTTAACTGAGGCTTTCCATGTTTATGGTCATTCAATTTTTTTCTATGTGATAAAATGATGGAGCCTACAGAGGAATAAAGGTTTGTATAACTGAAATATCACCTGTGTAAACAAGTCCTTATTTGATTATACAATCACATGAAGAAGTTCATATGACTTTTACAGTGTTGCCCAACTTTCTCCAGTCCTACAGAACTGACCCTTTCATCTCTTCTTAACCAAAGAATGGTAGAGTGATGTTACAGAACAGGTAGCCACAAAGCTACTGAGTTCCTTTTTTCTATCCTAAATGGAAAATTGAATCCTCCTTCATTCCCTGGAGGCAGTTTACTGTTTTACATTCTGTTGAGAAGAAGGAAGGCTAGCTATGAATTTTCATTCTGGGCATTCTTCAACCCTGTATGCCCCTTGTCTGAGGAGGTTTTTACTCTTCGGTGTTCCTGTTCATGAAAAAGTTTGAAAGGGAAGAGAACGTTTTACTGGAAAACCTCTGAGTACTTGCTTTGTAATGAATAATACTTAAAAGGTGTTGTGTTGCTTAGCTTGAATAGTTGTCATCTACTAGTGGCTAGTTGTTGAAGTCAAAATTAAATAAAAGTCGTAAGAATTTCCAGATTGGTTCGGATTGTAGTGGTGCTTTATAGCAGTGATGATCTACATTTTTTTACGGGTTTTTTCAGTTGTCTCCAAGCTCAGTGAAAATCACATTTTAAACTGGTTTTAAAAGATACTTTAAATATGAATTCTAAAACTAAAAATATCTTAAAAATTGAATAACGGACAGAACTTGAAAATCATTTTATGATGTATTCCTCTATACGTAATTAAACAGGTAGCCATTATTGGTGCTCTTAGCACCTTTTCCAAATGCTTACTTTTTTTTTTAAAGTTTGTCTACTTTACACTGTCAATAAAAATGAATGCGAAGGTTCTTTACAAATATGATTGAACGTAATCATATTGTCACTATATTTTTAATATAATGGTGTGCATATATTTATATTTTAAATTTATAAATAGGTACACACATGTATATGTGTTTATTTTAGAGGCTGTCAGTTTGTTAAACTAATTGTAAAAATACTGAACCCTTAAGGATTTCAGAAATAAATTTTAAGATATGTATGTCCACTGCTATCTAAGAAATAAAACCAATTTTTTAATCTTGTTCCCTCCCACCCTGTATAGAGTAAGGAACTGCAAAAATGTTTGATTTTAAACTAAAATAATCCATACCTTTCTGGCATCTCAAGAATGAAGTGGTCCAAACAAGATGACTGTCAGAACAGGTAATTTTAAATCCTAAACACTTTGACAGCATCCCTTTAATTTTTCTGTTCTCTTTTGCTATCTAACCTCACAGTGCATTGATGCAGGCACCAGTTGTGCTTTGTTTTGGACACTGCTATATATTTTATTGCAGTAACCATTCTGTGCCTTAGCTGCTGGTTTAGGATTTCCCCACCCCAGGCAACAGTAGATGGGCGGGTAGGATATAGGTAGTTTCTTATCTTTGTAAAACTTTGTCATATAATTTTGAGGTAAAGTTGGAACGAAGCAGGAGTAATGATTTTTTTTCCAATAAGAGTGTCCTGGTTTCGGCTGGGACAGAGTTAATTTCTTCTTAGTAGCTGGTACAGTGCTGTGTTTTGGATTTAGTGTGAGAATGATGTTGATAACACGCTGATGTTTTAGTTGTTGCTAAGTAGCGCTTATCTTAAGCCAAGGACTTTTCAGTTTCCCATGCTCTGCCAGCAAGCAGGTGTGCAAGAAGCTGGGAGGGAGCAGAGCCGGGGCAGCTGACCTGAACTAGCCAAAGGGGTATTCCATACCTTGGAACGTCATGCCCAGTATATAAACTGGGGGGAGTTGGCCGGGAGGTGCGGATCGCGGCTCTGGCATCGATCAGTGGGTGGTGAGCAATTGCATTGTGCATCACTGGGTTTTTTTCGTGTGTGTGTGTGTCGCCCCTTTTTTTTGTTATATTCCTTTTCATTACTATTAGTAGTAGTAGTGTTAGTATTATTATATTTCATTATTACTATTGTTAGTATTATATTTTACTTTAGTTATTAAACTGTTCTTATCTCAACCCACGAGTTCTGCCTTCTTTCCCGATTCTCCTCCCCATCCCACCAGGAGCAGGGGGAGGGAGACGGGGAGCAAGGGAGCGGCTGCGTGGTGCTTGGCTTCTGACTGGGGTTAAACCACGACAAAGAGGAAGAATGCTCTAATTCTTTCTAAATAGAGTTTAATGGACTGCAGTTGAATTACACTTTTATCATGACTTGTATTTCTTTCAACTGTTGTGGAGAAAAGGAGTGTCAAAATACTCCCAGGAATCTGTAGGACTATTTAATATTGCATTAAAATTAATCAGCATTAAACATTAAATAATATATCGCTTTCCCTACTTACTACCACTACTGCTTTTTCCATCTGTATTTTTCAGTTCCTTCATATTGAGGCTATGTCCTTTATGTAGACTGTTTTCTTTTCTTCTTTTCACTTCCTTCCTAGGAATGTGCACACCCTTTGGTGTATGTCTACTTTTTCTTGTACAGGCTTCTACAACTCCGTTGCCAGTTTCACTTGAAAGAGAACCGTTTTTCCCAGCATGCTGGCTCGAGTGACTGGGGCTAGTACGTAGTGGTTTAAATAAAAAAAAAAATGTTACTTAGGCCAGCAAGCAGATGCTTTCTTTGAACTCTGATAGGCCTTTCCATCAGTCTAGGTGGTGAGTTGTATAATCATCTTGGACTGCTTTTTATCTTTACACAAGAATGACGTAGTAAAAATGCCGAAATATCCACAGGCCCAGTTCACTGGTAAATATATGGAGAAGTCTGAACCTTTTTGGCAGTTGTTGAAGCTACTCAGCAGAACATATTTCTAGAGAACAATGTATTTTACAATTGTATTCATCTTCATTGTTGTGGGAAGCACAAATCAGTGACATCTTAAGCAAAGAGTCAGTTATTATGTCAGAAGTTTTAAAACTTATTTACATTTAGTATGTACTTGCTACTTGCTTGGGTGCATGTATACTGTGTAAAACTGTCGTGAAACGAAGGCAAATCATCATAAATAACTCATTTTGTACCTGTTTGTGTACTATTTTCTGCAGAAAATCAATTTCAGAATATGAACCAATATCCACTGAATTTTCCACAATAATAGTATTGATAATAAAAGAGAACTTCATTGAAGAGAAAAGCAAATCAAGAGCATAAAAGTCTCATACAGTAAGAAACTGCAGAAATGGATCAAAGATTTGACAGGAAGTTTAATGTGTACATAAGTAGAGGCTGACAGGAACATGCTGTGTGTGTCAAAGGTTCCAGTGATGGAAAACTGAAACACAGTGCTCACTGACCACAGCGTGAGCCTTGACACACATTGTAAATAACCCAAAGATATATGACTGCATTAAGCAGTAGACTGGTGTATTAACAGCAGTAAATCTAGAACAGCAGAAATGGTTGGCATATAGACTTCCTCTGATTAATATTTGTAACAGACTAATAAGAGTATTGCAGACATTTCAAACTGTACTTCTTACAACGCTGTTAGAGTTTTCTTTTCCATTTCAGAGTCGCATATGTGGATTCTGGTCTTACCACAATCATGCTAAAAGCTGAAGACTCTTGTGGTCGACAGCATCTCATCACTCTGAAGTTAAATGCAAAGGTGAATTTATGTGGGAGAAAATATTTTAAGACTTCCTTGAAATAAATGGATTTTTGTTCATTTGTAAGGATTTTGGAGAGTTGGCTTGTTTGTTAGTATGTCTGTTCTGCAATATAATTGGGGGGGGGGGTGTTTGAGAAATCTTTTTATAGAGAGTTTGCAGTCTTTAACTATATTTAAAATTAATATTGCATTATGGTTATTTGTAAGAATCTTTTCATATGAAACTGCATCACATGAAAAGCACTTTATGATATTGCAGTTATTTTACTGGATTACAGACAAAGCCATCTGGAAGACTTTCATTCATTATCACTCCATCCAGAGACTATGCATATAACAAGAATTAGAGGATGTTGGGTTGCTTCTTTAGCAAGTCTTACTGTTAAAGCTATAGATATAAAGATTTATGAAAAACTGACTAAAGAAGTGAGTTCCTTATGTTAAAAAAATTATTTCTTTTTAGTCTAAATAATTGGCTGATTTTCACAGTGCTTGCAAAGCAAATCCATGGCGTGTGCGGAAGCAGAAAAATTTTAATTCTTCCTGGTACTTAGAACTGAACTCAAATTGCAATGTTTCTTCATAGAATTTCTCATTTCAAGGCATAAATCTCTTATCAGAAACTATGACTATCCAGGCTGTATGGTGACAATTGTATGGTAATAGCTGTTGTCTTCAGAAAATCAGCCTAGGGGGGAAAAGTGGATCCAGAAGCGTCTAAATGTTGTTGTTTGGGACTATCCTTGGTCCATCATCTGGAGTAATAATCTTGAAGGGATGAGGAGTGGGCATGGTATTGTAAGATTAAATTTCACCTTCACAGACAGCCTATATTCCTTTAAATACCAGGAGTTTTTTAGTTTTACATAAGACAAGCTAATTTTACCTTAGAAGGGAAAAAGGAGCCTGTGGAAAAAGTAGTTTGGGAATTGAGGTTGCTAAAGTGGATTTTAAAAAAAGAGTAAAACTATCCTACATGCACAGAGTAATGAATGCATAATTAATTTGCTAGTCAGTCCATTATTAAACGCGTTGACAGAAAAAATATATCAGGAAGTACAATTATGGTCTATTTAACATGCGAGGAGAGTAACCAGACTGTATTGTCATGGTTTATAAGGGAGCTGCTATCCCATACTTAGTATGACACTAGAAATCAAGTGCAGCCGGTTGCCCCTAAGTTTTTTCTTGATTTTATGGCAACTGGAGTAAAGTATTTTAACTATTTGGAAGTATAAAAGTGCAGGAAAAAAAAAAATACAGTGCAATACCCATTTTTACCAAGCAGCTACCCTGGTCAAACACTATTACGCTTATGCATTGGCTGGTTCTGTTTAGCCTTAACTTATCACAGTACTGTAAGGGGAATCGAGATTACTGTTTTCTGTTCTTGTAAAAACTTGTGTATTTTCTTTATAGTAATAAAATATCTGAAGTTGAGACTCTGTCTAACAACTAAGGCTATAGTGTAATAAAGAGACTAGATTATCCAATTTGTGTATTGTAACAAGTTATCATCAATCTTTTTTTCTTTTTTTTTTTTTTTTTTTCCTCCAAGTGGTTGTTATGATGAAGGATCAATTGCTTGTCCTTTTTAAACCATGTCTGGCATTTAAACTTGCCTCAAGAGAAAATTTATATGTGAAACGTGGTTTTGGTGACATGGGGATTTGATTTTCCTTCATATACATATCTAATATATTTGAAAAGACTTTGCTGAAGTATTTTTTGAAAGGATTTCTTTTGATAACCTGCTTTAATAAAAGTATGCTTATTTTTGTTATGCTGTTTCTTTGGTTAAGGTTAGTATGTGAGCTAAACCTCTCCTCCCCAGCATATATTGCTGGCTTTTGTCTGTATTCTGGCAGATAGGTTTGTTCAGCCTTGTCCTCATGGATGCCATACAGTGAAATGAGTTTATGAGCCTGCCAACAATGTTTTCAGGAAGAAAGTCTTCGATAAGTGATTTAGTAAATTCTTTTTCGTAAAGTTATCATGTGTATTCAGGTAATCCCCTAAATATTCCTTTGCTGTCATTCTTAATGGTTTGGATGTGTTTTGAGGACTTTTCCTTAATGCATTGTCAAATACTTCCACCTATTATCCTTGTCTTAATGTGCTTTGTGTTAGGAACTGTCCTTTCAAAACACTTGCTCTCTATAAACTGCACTTGTAAAGTGTCTAGGAAACTTGGGGTGATCAGTTTAAAACTGGAAGAATTGAGAATGGTCATATAGTTAGGTACGTTAGCCAAATCACATGCTACACAATTTTGACTTTTGTAAATGATTAGGCTTAAACCTCATAAGAGGATATATTGTTTAACGCTCAGTTAACATTTTGTGAAATAGTTTTCCGATTTATTTGGTTGAAAATGCCTGGTCCAGAAATCTTTATCCATTCACAATTTAAATAAATGACTGGAGAAGTTTTCTGAAAACAAAACATGCATCTTTGCAAGTATAGAACCAAATACATTGGGTTTTATTTATCAGATTTCATTTTGTATTGCATGAGAAGTGGGTTGGGTGCTTGCCATTTCAGATTGCAAGAATTCAAATAGGCCACTGCAAGAATTTGCATGCCATGTAGTAATCAAGATGCTTTGGTAATGAGCTGAATGATTTGGCAAGGGTTGTGAAAATACTTTTTCTAGCTAAAGTTAGCTGCATGCTCAAAAATACAACATAAATATTTTGTTTAGCAATTGCTTAAATTGTTCTAAAGAATAATAGGATGATTTCTGACATATACATTTGAATGTAACTGTAATAACATGATGTCATTGATATGCTCTGGTATAGTATTTTAAAATACTATCTCCTGGGGAATCACTCACCTTATTTTATATAGGATTTCACTCTGCAAGGTCTAAAAACATTATGTACATACGTACAGAATCATTGTTGCGTAGTTCTTGGCAATTATCTGGTGCACAATACAATACTGTGCTCTTAAAGAAAATTTTACTAAAAATGCAGGGGAAAAGTGCTGTAGGTTTTTTGTTTGGTTTTTTTTTTTAAGTAATATAAAGTTAGTAGAATCTGTTTGCAAGCACTTGTTCAAAGGCACCCTACAAAAGACTGCATAAAATGAATTTACTTAGCAAGAAAGTAAACACATAATTGGCTAGTGCTGCTGGGATTTAAATGAGGTAGTCCTAAAACCAATCCTACAGAAAAATTGTTCTGACTTAGTTTGTTCTAGGCATACTTTTATACATTAAAAACAAGTTTATTTCTATGCAAGCATTGAAGTATTTCATGAAAAATAATACCTACAATACAAAACCACTAACACTACGATGCGCCTAACACAAGAACAGTAACACTACAGTAAAAGAAACGGTAACAGCTTTTGTGGATATACATTTCTAAGTTGTAACCGTCTCCTGTCTAAATTAGTTGTTTCGCTTCTCTTGCTCTGTCACTGTTATTTAACTTGTCTGCCGCCAGTTTGATAAAATGGTAAAGCACAAGACATTCAAGTTCTAGGAGCTGTCTTCAGAAAGGGGATACCTAACAGAAACCACAAATGAAGGCAAATTAAAAAGCAATTTTAAACAAATTTCTGTGAAATCCATAAATCTACTAGATTATTATTAAAAGCAAAGCAATGAAGAATGGATGCTCTAGGGAAGCTATGTCTCTTTTTTGCTCTTTGCCACAGAGAACAATTTGAAACTAATTACAGTAGAATTACATTTTACATAGAATAAAGACACGTTTAAAAAATTCTGATAAATTGATTGCCAGATGTCTGATAAATAAGGACAGTGTCTATGTCTAGAGGTTTACTTTGGATGGAGAATGGTTATGGGATGCAGCAGAGCTAAACTTCACCTCCTTGTCTTAACTCTCTTTAATTCTGTGAGGAAGCTGGGACTTTTTTTCATATGTCTCCCCAAATAAGAATCTCTGTAACATTTTCTTGTGTTGGCAGTTGATGCAATACTAATACAATTTCTATAAAACTGCTGTGTACATCATTGGTAGAATTTGAAAGGTTGCATGGGACTAAAGGAGGCAACTTCTCAGGTGAATAAAATTTTGGGTAGGTGCTCTTAAAAAGGACGCGGTTTATTTGTAATTAGATGTTTCTTTCCTTTGCTACTTTATTTTTCAGCAAATATCAGGGTTTTTCCACAGATTTTATACTGGATGCTGAACAGCAATAGATTTACTAGTGTAATGAATAGTCAGTGGTTATTTTCGGAGTTATCAAACTTTTATAGCTTCAGTTTTCTTAATACGGCTATTTTTTTCTTTTCCTCATTGATACCTTTTAATTTGGGGTGGGGGGCGGGGAGTTGTTTTAATTTTGGGTGTACGTTCATTCATCTCTTTCTAAATAGTTATGTACTTACTCTGATTACTTTCAGTTTCAAAACAAAAAATGTTGCCAATCAGAGCAAATATTCTAGTTTAAATGAAAATTAGTTCTTGACTCATGAAAGGGTGGGGTTTTTTTTTTTAAACTTTCCTATCCAGTACAGGTAATTGAGGAGAATTTTTTTTTTAATATTTGATGGTTTTTGTCCTTTTTTTTTAATGTGTCTTTGTGAACACTGAACACAGAAAACTGTGATTCTCCTGCCTTTACTAAAACCTGATCTATAAAAACTGTTTACGTGTAGATTTCTTCTTTAAATGATAATTAACATTCATAACTATTTCTGAAAATGCTTTACATACTGTTTCTTCTAAGAGCCAAGTTCTCAAGATGCTTGAAATGCTCATATTTCGTTATCAAATTTGGCAGCTGAGTATCAGTCTGACTTTAAATCACTTTAAAAAAAAAAAAAAAAGAAAAGAAAAACTGTATTTTCTTTCCCTCCCTCAGTATCCAACAGAACCACCGGATTGCCTTGTGGATTTTCCTGTTCAGTTTGCTATTTCTTGGATGCCACAGGTAAACTGCTGTACTATGCATCTTTTTTTAATAACTGAGATAATATGCAATACGTAGGTGGTAATGAGGGGTTGGACTGTATTTTTTAACTCCAGCTTTCTTCCCTGTGTGCATTTTGCTTTTATACATGCTTATGTAAATGTAGTAATACTGAACTCCATATTCCTTATGATAGTGTTTTAAATATTTTCCTTGCCATATAGATATACCTTGCATGTTGTATGCTTTGCACTCATACTGGCTGTTTTTTTCTTAAACTGTTCATACGGCTGAAATATCTTTAGGAATGATATTGGGAAAATATATGCACGAGAAACAATTGTCTTACAGAAAAGAAGCACCCTCTAAAGTTGACAGACATTAAAAAAAAAAAAGGCGGTCTCCCAGTTTGTAACTTAAAAAGTTTTATTATGTTATGAAACTATATAGAATAACAATCAAAAGAACAACAGGAAAGTTCTTAATAGAATTCTGATTTCATAGTTTAACTGATATTGTTAATGTAAAGAACCAAGAGCCATTGTCTTTTTTTAGTCTCTCTTGCATTATTCCATGTATCTTTTTTCCTTAATGGAGCATGTGTACTTGATTAAATGGATTTAAATGTGACCACTTAGATGTAAGTTAATTTGGATTATCTCTAGAAAATAGTTGATGTTTAATTTCATTTAATTCAGGAAAATAGATTTTTTAGAGAAATGATTGCATTTCATAATTCTAACTCTCGCGAGGGTTTCTACCCATCAATAAAGCCTGTCTTTATGGTACTAAATTTACATAGGGAACATGGCTGAAAGGTTGCATCAGAATGATTTTAAGACTGGCATATAATTTTGACTGCAAAGCTCAAGGTTCTGTGTGTCACCTCAGATCCTTTATTATGAGAGCTTGAGGAAATAACTGCAAGAATGGGCCATTGCAAATAAAAAAATATATTTAGTTTCACATGTAATTTTTAGGTTTTGATTCTCTGGTATGGTTTGGAACAATTTAAACAGATACTGGTTTTCCCTTAAATTATGCTGGATTCCATATACTACAGGCAGGATTTCAAGTACTGTTTCCAACCTCCAACTTTATACATACTTTTAATAGTATTTTATTAATTTTACAGCCTTGCAATTTATGTTGCCTCAAATTAACAACATTTCAAATATCCTTGACAGTCATTGCTTTCTCTGTGTTTACTGTTAGTAATTTTAAAGCTACTAGCTGGACTTAGGTTTTAATAAAACGTTCTTGAAAAGCATGATATGAAGCAGCCTTCTTTGACAAGTTAAAGATGGGAGCAAATATATTAATATTGACACTACAACCAAGTAAAAATTTAATGTTAAAAATATGACATTCTAATGCTTGAGATCTTAAAATCTTTTTACAGTTAGAATTACCTATGGACTATTTGAAAACATGAACCATAGATGTTTGTATGTAACTGAAGACCCTGTTTTGAAATCAGGAGATAGTAATTCTAGCTGCAGATAGCCTGCTGTAATACTGAACGGAATACCAGCAACCTGTGCATTGTGCTGATAGAAATGCTTTAGTTGTACAGTCTCTTTTGAAAATTGACTTTATCTGTGTGGGTGACATGAACCTAACACTTCTGGAAAAAAATGTGTGTAGTAATTGTATAAATTGTGTTTATTTTCAAAATTCATGGAAATCATTGTAGTGAGCCGTCTTCACGCCGTGGTAAAATAAGGGTTAAGCTTAGATAATGCTGAAACACCACTGGTAGCAAAATTTAGCAGGTCTTCAAGTGGTTGAAAATTTTGGTTCCTAAAAGGGAAAAAGAACACACTATACCTATTTTCTAGTAAAATAATATGAAGTTTTGATACTGATAGGTCTTAAATTTTAATATTTGTTGGTCATCTTTAATGTAAAAACTGACAAAGCTTAACTAAAATTATGCAATTGCACTATTAGAATATAAACTCCTATGAAAGAAAATATAAATAGATTTCAGGTAATTGATTTTTTTTTCCCCACCCCCCTGTGTGTGCTGTTGCCTTTTTCAGGTTCTTTTCAGTGCTCATGGACTTTAAACTTGAGGGGTTGTTGGGTGGTTGGGTTTTTTCTTTCTTTTTTTTTTTTCCCCCCTCTGTATAATAATAGACATGGCTTTATGGCATCCATATTAAAAATGGGTAATTTTCCTTATGGTCCCTGTCTTCCTGCTGGGTTGATAATGTTTTGATGTATTTTTCTTTTGCTCTGATGAGAGGTCTGCTGCTGCTGCTCTGACATATTCATTTGGATGAATAATTATAACTTGCACAATGTCAAGCTGAAGATGGTAGGGTTTTGTGCGTCATGACAAGCCTAGTAGCCAGTGCAGGTGTCTCACAGCATGATCAGCAACAGCCAGTGTATTCTGGCTCAGAGGAGACATTTTAGAGTAGTAAGAAATCAGCACCAAGGGCAATGCTGCTGCTGCTGCTACTGTTGTAAGTGCCAAATAAATGCAGAGTGCTTCTCAATGACAAGTGCAAGAACATCTACTTATTTCAGTTATATTCTTTTTCTAAATAACCAGATAAATGTGCTGTCTCCACATTTTAGCATACATTGTAAGCATGGTTCTGCACTTTCAGTGCATCAATATTCTGCTGCCCTCGCATCAGGGTATTGTTTCTATGCTGACCACTGCCCACCTGGTTGGCTACATGAAGGTCATGAGAGTGGAAATTAATGACTAATGAGGTCATGCAGCCAGCCAACAATGAAACAGTAATACAAGATTCAGAAGGTATGGTAGTATGAATGAGATTATTCTTCAGTTATTTTGATGAAAACACAATAAAATGCATCATAATTGTGCTTTTTCTTAGCAAAGGAGCTTCACAGGCACCAGCTTTATATGCATCTGTAAATACAAAAAATGGAGATTGTTGACAAGGCACTTTATAAAGATTTCAGAGTGTTGTGTCTCAAGTTTGATTTGTGCTAAGGAGGGGGAAAATTGTTAAACTGCTGTTTGTGAGAAATAAACAGTTTCCAAACAGATCTAAAGAATCATAAATTATTTAGGTGATACAGGTGATCCCTTTTCCATCCAACAACTGTTCACTTTATGAAATTGTATTCTATCTGTGAATTCATAAAGGGCAAGCAGGTAACAGCACCTATAGTTTAGGCTACTTTACCTTTTCCATTAGGAGACTTTGCAGTTGTTTTAATTTTGGATAAACAAATTCTGTGTTAGGAAGAATTTTAGCAAAACAGTCTCAGAATAAAGATCACATCTTTATCTTTTTTAAAAAATAAATTTTAATAAATTGTGCTGTATTTACCTTAATTAGAACTTGCTTACTACCATTTGATTAATATTTAGTTCATCCAGGATTTGGAGCAGATGTTTGAAATTTGGCAGAATAGCCATATAGGCATATAGCAGTTCTTAAAAGCTACTGAAAGGCTTCATGGATTTTACGGCAGGCGCAGGCTCAAGACTTTTTATTCTTCCCAGCCTCTATGGCTCTAGAAATCAGAACCAAGAGTAGAGTGACTTTTTTCCCATTCGTTCTTGTTCCTTTAATTGAAGGAAACGGTGTATGGGCAATAGGGGTGAACTTGGGAAAGTGTTTGAGTTGGAATAAAGTAAAAAAAGAAGGAAAGAATCGGCATGAGGAGCTACCAGTGATGAGATGGAGACGAGAGTGCAGAGGATAGAAATGGAAACAAAAACATTGCAAAACTACACAAGACTCTTTCCTGGTAGAACAGAAGGTATGTTCCCCTCAGAAACAGAGAGGTCCGGAATGTCTGATTTTCACTGACTGAAGCGCGTGCTTTGTCTCCTACCAGTTGTTGAAATGAATGGAGGATACCTGTAGTCTGATAGCACAAAGGTAACATTTAGGTCAAAGTTTTCTAAAACTGCTGGGGAATTATCAAAGTTGATATGTTTACATGTCTGCTTTGCTGTAAAATAACCAATTTAACCCAGTCGCTACAAACACCTGTTTTCAGAAGTTAAGATCACAGAATCACGGCCCTCCAAATTAACATTAACTTGCTGTTCAGTCCAAAGGACTGTGTTGGTATAACTTGTATCAGTATGTATCAGGTTTTTGCCTCATAGAGCCTTGAATAACAAGGACTTTGAGGCTGAATACATGCTTTGTTGAGAGAGAAAACTGTCTCTGTGCTGAGAGTCACTTACAGTGCCTTTTGACAAGTCATCACTAATTGTATTCTTTGTTTTCTACACTCACAACTTGAAATCTGAAAATTCTGGGGAAGTGTTGAGTATTTAAAGCTGTGACTATGGTCATGGGAGGTGATGCTCTAATAAAAAGTCCTCTTAAAGGCAGATGAAGGGATCTCAAGCTGAGTATTCCAAACTAACATTTTCTCAGTCTCTTATTTTTCCATATGAGGACTCAGAACGAGGCCATCTAATCTGAAAATGTGTTTTGATGATAAACTCAATAATGTTTTTGGGCTGCTCAGTTGCTGTGGTGGTCATTACAGAGAGCTGAAGGGAACAGGATCATTAAATCATGCAGCATATCTCTGTCAAAATCTGACCAAGCTCCCACTTGAAAGTAATGAGGTGTCCTGGGACTGTAAGGCTTTCTCAGGACCTCAGTGGAGGGAGAGGAAAAGAATGGAGAGGAAGCCAGCTCCAGCTGCTGATTTTGTATGAATTCACATTTGATGGGTCCTTCCACCAGCCCTAGCTCGAGCTATCTCATACAGCTACCATAGTGTAGATAATAGTAGTTCGTCATCACATCTCCTCTTATGCTGTTTTGCTAGTCTAAACCAGTAAAACTTTTTTGACCTTGTCTCATGGTGGACTCTCCATTCCTCATCTTAGAAACTTCTTTGTCCGAGCTATGGTTGGTTTACTTGAGATGGTCTGGTCAGAATCACACGCAGTGTTTCAGCCTGGACCACACCGTCAGTAGTGCCTTCTGCACTGACTTTAATAATGCCCGGTCAGCCTAGGGATCAGGGTTGTTTGTGATCAAGTTAGAGAAGACCGTGATACCCACTTGCGAAAAAAACTGCGCTAAGGTTTTGTGACTGTTCTACCGCTAGTATTTCCTTACCTCTGCTAGCTAGTCATTACTACTCGTGTGGGCAGCTGATGTCGGTATCCTCAGTAGTTAGAAATAAAATGTAAGGTTTATATTATACGCTAAAAATATCTTCATTTTGTTTTAAGTTGTTGTGAAAGGTTAAAGTGCCGCAACGTTCTTTGTTTTTATAATGGATGTTTTGCCTGAAAACCTAACAGATACAGAGGATGGAGTAACCAGTTTGGTTTTGCTAGTGCTTTTTAGAGTCAGGGCAGCCAGTGATGATATCCTGAGTTATGAATGTCTTATTTTCCAAGGAATATTTGATGTATTTCATATAAATTCTAATGCATTTGTACAAACCTTACCAAGAAACAAAGAGTTTGTGCTGTTTGACATTATTAACGACTATCTTGGTGTAGTGTAGACAAAAAAAAAAGCACGATAGCAGTCTTTTCTAGAAGAGTGCTGGGCGATGACCAAAAATTAGTTGGTTAATCAAATAAAAAGGAATGTTTTCGTTTTCATGGTTTGCATGACAAGCATGTGATGTATTTAAATAGCTATAGATGCATTTATGTATATAGCAGGAGACAGCTGGCAACATCAATGAAGCTTGCAAATAAGATCAAATGAACAGTGCATTAAAAAAAAAGATTTAACTACCTTTTTAAGGAACATCATTGAAAAATTACAATTAGTATTAAAATTAATTGGATTTTAAAACTTATCTGTGGGTTATAATCCCTTGATGTTTCTTTTTTCTAGTGAAACCCTTTGAATTCCCGGAAGATAAAGATAAAAATGATTATTAGAGGATTTATCTGTATGTGATATAGAAAAATGTAAAAAATCAAAATGGAAAGCAACTGTTGCAAGTACCAGAAAATTATGCTATTAATTTAAGTGTCATCAGAGCACAAAAGATCACATTTCAGGACTGTGTGAAAATTATTAAAATACTGGAAATAATAGTACTTAAGATGAAGATATTATACTCTAAGATGTGGTTAAGTGACTGACACTATTATGTCACTTCAGGTATTACAAAAGTAACAAAATGCTTTTAAAGATAATAAGCGTTACATTTTGAGATTGGCAGTATTCACACTTTTCTGCTTAAGTGCTTTCCTACTTTAATATAATTTAATAACAGCAGGAAAAAATGTAGCATTTTATTTCTAAGCTACACCGTTTCTTTCTAAAATACGTGTGTGTAAAATATAAAAACTTATTACATATAAAAATCATATTTCTTCATCTGAGAATGTTCACATGATTTGCCTCTTGTTGTCCAGGTGAGAAAGGAAGAACATAATTACTAAAGGTTAAAGGAAACCATTCCATGTATATTTTGTGTTATTTATAAAAAAACACCTCTTTTAAGAACTGATCATTTGCTTTGCTTTTTCTTTTTGACCCCAAGAACTTGTTCCCAGGCCAAGAGAGATCTGAAATCTGGCCCTTGTTACATCTTTTTTGTTCTTCAAAACGCACTTTACCGTCTCTTTATCCGAATTGAAGAAGTCTTGTCAGTTCTCTCCTATCCTTCCTGCTTTTTACTCATGCATTTAATTGTTCGATTGTGTTCTGTGTAAAGGATTTCAAAATACCCTTTGGTGCTCCCAAATGATTCCTCTTTTTCTACTCTTGAGTTTCCCACTACCAAACGATTTGAGAAAACAAGTTATCTGGGAAGAGTTTGTCTCCAAAACGCTTCCCCCCACCCTTGATCTCCCTTCACTGCCGGCTTTCTCTAGTTTCTTGACACCTTTGCTTTTTCCCTGTCGCAGCTTCATCCCTCCCCACGAAGCCACGTTCTGATGGCTCCTTGTTCTCCTACTCCTCTGTTCCTGACACTTCCCGGTTCCTCCACTGATTCCGTCTGACGCCAGGCTCAAAACCCGTGTGGGGCATTACTCCGAATAGAACACATCTCTCCCCTCCTCCTGCATTCTTCACCTCCTGTCTGTTCCCTAAATTCATGTTTTGCACCCTCTGGGCATCTGCATTTGGAAAGGTGTTAACTTGACTGCGGAGTGTTTTCTCTACTTGAAGAAGTCTTTCCCTGTCAAAATAGTTACTTCTTTTATGCTCACCGATAATTTTAAAAAGACTTCTTTTGCACTGCTGTTCTGTATATTGTCCTGTATAATGAAAGATTTTTCTGATTCCATCTAATCCACTCTCAAATATTGAAATCCCTTGAGTGTAATCCTCTGGTTATTAGATGGTTTCTCCTTTTCTTACCGCACTTACATGGCTTGAAATCTAATGTTAAGTACCTGTTTATACTGCTTAATTTTGAGATAATTATGACATTGTTAGGCTATATTTCTTAGTCTTTAGAAAATAAATAAGCTACTTTAGTTATGTGGGTATTTCTGCGTATTTATATTTGGTACCACTGCCGTGTTGCTCAGCTGAAGTAGAGAAAAAATACCAGAACGTTAGAAGTTTAATAGTAGGTAATGATGATTTTTACTTTAATTTTACAGTAGTTTGTTACAAGTTACAATGCAAATTAATAGTCATTACCAGTTTCCAGAAAAGTTTTCTGAAAAGGAGTATAAACCACTATCAAATCCAGGTATGATGTACGTGTGTCACAACATGTTAGAACTACCAGGATTTGAGTACTTATTTGTACTCAAGATACAGCTATTCTTTATTTGTGGTCTTTCAATTACAAAAAACCCTGAGGTTCAACGTTTTATGCTACCATGATACAATTGGATACATACTAGATTTTAACACTTCTTAAATTACTTTATTTTTTAAATATTCTATATGGCTGTAGGTGAAAACTATATGAAATTTGTTTAAATGTCTTCTTTTCTTAGAACTCCTTAATAGACATTTATAATCAGTTCCTGGCGGCATTAGAATCGCTGAAAGAATTCTGGGATGCCATGGATGAAATTGATGGGAAGACATGGGTGCTTGAGCCAGAAAATCCCACACGGAGTGCTACAACAAGAAGAATTGCAATAGGTACGAAAAGATTTGAAGGCATGCAGCGGGTTTGAGAAGTAAAACTCGGGGTGCTGTTTTGCTTTGCTTATCTAATCAGATGGTGCTTGTTAAGAGTTAGGTAGGAAAATGAAAGGTAGCACTTAAAACCAGCAAGACACAACTCTTATTTTGTGTAGTAAAAAAAATAACCTTCCACAGAATACTGAATCTGTTTAGGAAATGAATTACAACTTTATGGTGTTACACAAAATGAAAGTTTCTGCAGGAAAATATTGTGTATTTGTAAATTATGAACATGTAACTGTCAAAAACTGAGGACTTGCATGATAACTCTAGAAAAATCAGTATTTGTAAAAAATCAGCTTATCTCATCCAAAAATTCCAGATTTTTTAACAGACTGTTACTTTAGATTGATCCTGTCCTGGAAGAGTGAAAGGAATATTAGAGCGCAGTCAAAAGGGAGAAAAGGGGGTTAAAAGAGGCAGGTGGGAAGGACAAAGAAATAAGAGAAGAGAGGAAATTAGAGGCTTACAGTGTTAACCATCTGCAAAAGTACCTTAATTCATATGCTGATGTCTGGCATTTTAAGGTCTTAATATATATAGGATGAGGAGTCTTGTAATTGCAAAGGAGAAACTTGCCGCTGTCAGAGGTTAGAAATATGGGGGGAAATGTTATCTTTGAAAGAAGAGTTCTGGTTTTCAGCTCAAATCCAAAATATCAATAGCATATTGTCAAAATCTGAGAACGTACAATGGACCAAAGTAGACCTAAGTTGTCCCCGAAACCTGCGGGAAGACTGATGGCCTGCAGAGCGAAGAAGGAAAGGAGCTAGTGGGGTGCTGAGGCTGCTCCTTCAGCGGGGTGGAGGGAGGGACCGAAAAAGTTCAGCAGCTGGCTAAAATGACATGGGTCGGACACCAGTTCTTCTTTTTGTGTGTGCGCGCTCAGGGTGGCTTTATCTTGGTTCTGCTGTACTTTGACACAGACCAATGAAAAGGAAAGAAAAGCCTCAAAAAGCGCCTCACGTAGATCAATGGAGGGCAGTACAGGGCTTTGAGCCCTTTGTTGTCGGTCACAATCTTCAGTTATGACTAAACTTTGATTTCATTCATTCCAATTTCTTCAAGGAGGGGAAGCCTAACGTACCTCTTAATTACAAGAAATGCTGGGTTTCACCTGTTTTTATTTAGAAGAGAATTCGCTGTGAGGTTTTTAACCTGGACCCAGAACACTTTTGAGCTGCTTCTTACCCCTTATGAATAGCAGACCGCATGAGGGGTATCTTGTAAAAGAAAAGTATTTGCTATTTCAAAAACATGCCATTGTTCGCTCAGTCCAGGAGTATGCTGTAGAGGGGACTGACTTTTACAGCTTAATATTGTCTTTATGCTTCTCTCTCTGACTGTAAAAGATAATGAGGAATTAATAACAATTATGTCTCTACTACCTTTAAAATTTCACTAAGATCTCAAATGGATTATGTCGTCTAGCTTGAGTTTGATTATTCAGAAATAAGTCTAAGTGTTAAGGTTAAGACTAGTCTAAAAGACATGCAAGACTGGCAGGGTTTTTTTTTAATCGGTTGCTATTTTTAATTACAGCCCATTGAAATTTAAATATTTAACATGTACTGATTTGTTGTACAATTAATTTGGATACCTACCGACTTTTTTGTTATTTATCATAAAGAAAACCAGCTTGAATTAACCAATTTAAAACTGCTTTTAAAAAAAGGTTAACGTTTCCATTTTCAAATACTTGACTGCAAAGAAAAGCTTTCCCTATGACTGATTTGCTTTCTCATTGTAGGGAACAACGTCTCAGTGAACGTAGAGGTAGATCCTCGGCATCCAAGCATGCTCCCGGAGTGCTATTTTCTTGGAGCAGATCACGGTAAGGCAGCAGACGTACAGCGTTTGTTTCTCGTGTAGAACCTGATCTCTGGTGAGCAGATACTAGTGTAAGCTATGTCAGACTCCTGGGGTAAACTTCACTTGAGCAGAGCCAGGAATTAAGCTGAATACGTGTGTAGAAGAGTTTTACACAGTAGATGCTGGGGTTTTAACAGCCTAAATCCATGGCATGCTGTTTTGCTCTGGGAGTGACACTTTTTTGCAGTGCTTTCCTAGCACAGTTTAGAGGGAACCCTGTGTCCTACAGATGATTACCCAATCAGGTTTAATATAATTTTCTTTAAAAAAAAAAAAATAAATAAATAAAATTTACTACATATGTCCTAATAGTGTTTGGAAATTTAAGTCCGATACTCCGTGTCCCACAGCTTTTTACCAACTTTTTTAAGGTGACTACAATCAGATCTTCAACAGTATGATATTTGAAATATTAGAGTAATGAATTCCCAAAGCTAAGAGCAGTCGTTGACTTAGGCACCTTAAATAATTAAAAAAACCCAACCCATGCCTTCCCCTTCAGTGCTGAAATATGAGAGGTTAAATTGGGTGGGGGAGCAAAGGGGATGCTGAAGCTGATGTAATTATTTATCTGCATTGTTTGCAGTGGTTAACCCTTTGAGAATTAAGCTGAACAACAATATGCACTTATGGTAAGCATCCTTAATAATACAGGTTTGCAATTGCAATGGTATTTGCCATTCCTAGTGTTGACTTTCTTCTCCCTCTCTCCCACCTGCAGGGATCCAGAAATCAGTTTATTACAAAACTTGAAAGACGTCTTAGAAATTGATTTTCCATCTCGTGCTGTGTTAGAAAAAAGTGTAAGTTGCTTTTTGTTAATCATCGGTCGTTATTTCCGAATAACTAAAATTTAAATGGTCACTTTATAACTGCCAGCAAAAATGAGAGACTTAGAAGAGAGGTAATTGGATTAATATATTGTCATAAGGACTTCTGAACTTCAAGCAACAATTGTCAGAGCTTGTTAACCTTTGATTAGAGGTGCACACTTTCCTGTGGCCTTCATAGCAGTAAGGCGATTAATAACGGGCTTCACTATTAAAAGGGAAAGAGGAAGTTCCAGAGTAGCTAATGAGATGTGGAAAATCCAAACATTCTGTTAGGGATGTTGATGACTTAAGTTCTAATTAGGTAGAGCTGCTTAGAGGGGACAAGAGGCCATCCAAATACTGGTGCATTTCAAACAAACTTGGAATTAATTTTTGACAATGCTGTAACACTGCCTTACTAGCTTCACTTTCACTTGTGAAATTTTTAAATTAATATCTGACTGAGGTCTTGTGTCTAACATCCAAATTTAATGACAAATCATTGTGGTTAATAAAAAAGAAACAATGGGGCCCAAGAGTTATGGAAATGTTTGTCAAACTAGATGTAATTCAGTGAGAGGATCAAATAGAACCTAGTAAAGTCTTGTACATCTGGCAACCAATCTCACTCCTTATGCCATAATGGTGTAACCACGTATATTGAAGGCAAAAATATTTAGTAATTCTAAGTAACAAAAAATGCAAAAGCAAAGACAAAGAGATGAACACCTTTTCTGTGTTACCAGCCCTATTTCTTCCTTTCAGTTGTACTGCAAGCTAAAACATGTTGTATTTTAAGGACTTTGCTAAGGACTGTGGAATCTGCTATGCCTATCGACTCGACGGCACTACTCCAGATCAAGTGTGTGACGATCCTCGATGCGGACAACCTTTTCACCAGGCTTGCCTGTATGAGGTAAAGTAATTAATGGGACAAACTTTGCTCATTAACTCGCAGATTCTAGAAAATCGGCGTTGCCCACTTAAATTTCAGATGAAGGAAAATCCTTCAAGGAGTGCTACAACAGTCACTGTGCTTCCTCTTGCCTTCTAACCCACAACTCATAAATCAGCTCCCTGTGGAAGGGAACCTGCCTCACTTTGTGGTTATACAGACTCCAACTTGACATGCACAGTGTCAGATGTTGATCAAATGAACTCTGTTTGGAAAAACTCCTGGTAATAGATAGTTCTTAAATTTGATATGAAACAAACGTGAATTTTAATCCACTTACTTGTGTTGCAGTGGCTACAAGGTCTTCCTTCTAGCAGACAGAGTTTTAATGTCATCTTTGGTGAATGTCCGTATTGTAATAAGGTAAGGAAAATCTAATGAAAATGAGTGACTGAACTAAATAGTGTGTGGTAGCTTAGATAAAGGCAAAAACTGTAACAAAGTCAGTTGTAAGATAGAATAGGTGGCTACTATCTTCTCGTTACATGTTGGAATAAAGAGAGGAAAACTTTAAATTCCCATGCATTTAATGCATCAGTATTTAACTAAAGGTTTTCTGAAACAGTATAAAGACAGCTACACACCAGTTATCAACCTACTAGTGTCAGAGTAATTAAATATCACACCCCGTTGTATTACATGATACTTTTTTAATGTTGCTGTAGCAAAGGTCCAGCTTAAAAAAAAAAAAAGAATCCCAACATTTCTAACACAAAACAGCCTTGTAGAAATAGTTTAGTGTATACGTAACTATTGAGTGCAGATTTGGAAAGTTTAAGAGAACTTGCCTGTAAAAGATATGTAATAACAGTACTATTTAAAAAAAAAAAAAAATCTTTTTCAAGCCACTGACGCTGAAATCTTCAATGAAGAAACTCTGAGAAAAAACTGCGTGATGGGAACACCGCTGCAGTTACACTGAAGACACTGAAACAGTGACATCAGAGAAAATACAAGGAAAGTAATATTAGTGGCAGAAGTACAAGTATAGCTATACTGTAGTGGTATGTTTCATCAGAAAATGCAAGCCTAAATATAATAGATATAGAAGGACTAGTGCTGTCAGAACCAGTTTCTTGCAACGATGCTGGATGATCTGTAATGAAGAGTTGATCGTGTTTCTTTTTGGATTCTGAGACTATTGCTTGGGGGTCAAACGGTGGCAATTCTCTTGCAGTGTCTTTCTGCCAGAAAAGAAAATAAATATTCAATGTTAAGAAGTTTGGTTTTGTGACTGACATCTCACTTATAGCAATAATAAAGATGCCAAAGATGCCATCTAGGTGTTTAAGTTATCTTAGAGAAAGCAATACAATTCTTACAAAGTCTTAACTCTGGAATTTGCACTGTAAGTATGTTGTATATTAAGTGTATAACATTAGGTATGATTACACACCTTCTAAAGAGACATACTCTATATTTATTACTGTAGTCAACAGCTGAAATTCTTCTATATCTTTAACTTGTTTCCAAAAAATGTTACTATATTAACTCTTTACAGTGTTCCTGCTAATAAAGTTCTAGCCTGGAAACCCTAGACATTACTCTGAAGTTTGATTTGCCATTTTAATTTGTATATGTTTCTGCATTTCATAGTGAAGCTAAACTTCTCCTGATTTATCATAGATAGCATAAACATGCTAGTAGTGTGGGGTTTGTTCTAGTTGGACAGGGGGGTGGGTGGGGTTTTTTAGGTCTCCAGAAGCAGTGTCAGCCTTAGCTTACCTTTTTGATCTCCATCTCTGAAAGGAATCCCCACAAACACTACGATTCTGTTTCTCCCATATCCAAGACTTGACTGTGTTTTCCACTGCCCTTAGAAAAATTTCCACCTTTGGTTTCCTTTCCATGATCCCATTCACATTATGTTATTTTTTTAGCAATACATCCCACTTAATTTCAACCCCAGCAATATGATTTTCTTGGTGAAAATTCATAACCTAAATTGTATTTCTCAAATAGAAATTTCCTGTCTTCCTGTTTTATTCCTCTTTCAAATTAGTGAGAGACATGTCTCTCTCTTTTCCTTTAATGAAATATGGGCCCCATCTGATAGAAAGGTACTATTACGTCCAACATAAAGGCAGCTCATAGGTTTTTTTCTTCTCTGCTTTTTGTTGTTTCCATATTATTTTCTAGATGTTACTTCTGTCTTCCTCGTTCTCTCTTTCCCAGTTTGTCAGCTGTCCCGTCTCTCACAAGCGTCCTACCCTTCTTGTCCTACTCCTCTCGCTCAGTTGTTCCCCTTTCAGCATAGAACTGTTTCTCAGTTTAATTTATACCTAAACTGTAACTGCTTTCCAGTAGCATCTTCCTAAGCAGACCCACTCATTCGTTCATTTTTCTGAATGTCCTTCCCCAAAAGATAAACCAGGGAGAAAGAGAACTTTCCCTCCAACTTCTGTATTCAGATCTTTAACTGCACCGTCTGTTAGCGGCAACAGGGTGGCCATCCCGCTTAAGTGCCTAAGTTGGAGTGAGGTGCCTGCAGTTAACTACTCCAGGCAGCTGCCTAACCGAAGTGTTTGGAATTGCTCTCTGGAGAATGCTTGACAGCCTCTCGCCACTCTAGTTCCTACATGAACCATTGGGTTTTTTCGCCGCTTTGTGCCTGAAGAATCCTCCTGAATTTTCATAACCTCAGTACTCTCAAATTTCCTATGTAGCTTTCCTTTACCAATCTCCTAAATTACATGAAAGGAATTGAGAGGAAGTCTGCAAAATGAGACTAATACAATCCTGCCTTTTTTTCCTTCTCCAGTTTCTCACTTGAATATCTTAAATGTTATCTGACATCCATTTTAACTCTCCCCTATTATGCATAGTATTCAGTGAGTACCACAGCTATTTTACATAGGTGCAGCATTATTAGTCATATTGGAACAGTGGCTTTTCCTTTAGAAAGACTAAATCAAAACACAAATATAATCTAAATACTAGACCAGTGATTGGTCCCTTTTCTGTAAAAATGTCCTTTTTCCTTCCTCCCACAAAAAGGGGGGGAAACACAAATCCCCAAGTTACTCTCTGGTGTCAAGATCTACAATCCATACTGTGTGCTTGCTGTTCCAGTAAACGGGGGAAGTTACACCAGCTCTTTTTTTTCTTGTGTCATGTTGGAAAACTAAACGTGGCTCTCTTTCCGTGTCTACTTCTTTCTTAGGACTAGAGTAGCTTTTACACAAAATAAAAGGACGGAGGAGATTTGGGGGAGAGATTTGCTACCTTTTTTTGCTAGTATCTTTTAATTTTTACATTTGAGGACTAGGAAGTAGCACTGGAATATCTTCCTATTACAAAATCGTATTTGTTACTTTGAGTCATCGTTGTGTCAGGACTCGAGAGACTTTCTGTCTACCTTGCTATCAGCCAAAACATCTCCAAAAATTGTTCTGCTCACCACTTTTCTGCCTGATGCTCTCAGGTACAGCTGCGCTTTTTCTGCTTCACTCTCCTAGCTTGTACCAGAGTCTCCAGGCAGTGATCAGCAGACTGCTTGAAGCAAAGAATTTTGGATTAATAATAAAGCTATCTTTAAAGTTGCATTTTCGTGCTTATTAGAAACTGTCCTCATTTAACAAGTTATTTTTCTATATGAAAGAAAAACAGGGTAGAATCTCTTTGTTAAAATATACTGAAACTCCATAGAAAAGGAGCAGAGTGTGATTACTAAGATGTACTTTATTCTGCATTATTTTTACTAAAACCTTGATAATTTTTTTCATCAATTTTTTCATGTACAGTTGAAGAGTAAGACTGAATACATTCATTCAACCCATTTTATGCAGTAAATTACCGATAATACTTGAGGTGAGTTAGTTAACTACTAAAATCCTCAGATTAAAAAGTCAGAACTTAACAACTTAATTAAAGAGTGCTATGAAGTTTTCCACTACATAGAAAAGGAAGCTACTGAAGTAAAGTTTCTACCAAGAAAACAACAGGGTTCACAAACGGAGATTGTTGTTTCCCCAACACTTTTAACTGTTGGGCAGACACACTGGTGCAGTACTCAAAGTGCAGTGCTTTACTATCAAACTATAAAAAAAACTGGGGTGTTAGTTTGGGAATAGTATGACCAAGCAACTATACACAAACTTCTAGTGTTTGTGGCAAACATCTAGTTTGCATACATTTAGTTTAGGCTTTGTTCATGGTGGTGTGCGTTTCTTTTTTAAACTCTTATTTTTAGAAAAGCTGATCTTTCTTTCGCAGGGTGCCATGACTGTTCTAAGGTAACACCAAAAACCTCACCTTTTGCAGGTGGTCAGGCTCCTCAATCGCAGTGTATAATTTAATCGGCTTCTCTTCAGCCTGGAATTGCCGGCGTGTTACCCGAGCGCGGGGCCTGCTTAGGCAGTTAGATTCTTCCTCTTTCACCTTGTTTTGCTTCTGTTGCACTGGTTTCGGCAAAGGCTTCAGTAAGTGAACCTGTTGAGGTACAGATAGTAATTCTGTATGCTGAAAAGAATTCAGTCACATTCAAAATTATCACAGGTACCACGCCGATACCTAGACCTGTCAGGTTTGAGACAGGTAAGGGTAGTGCTCTCTTTGCACTTATTCCCTGGGCTTACAAGAAACACTGAGTTTTACATTTGGAATAATACAAGCCAGTAGGCATATACCAACTTCTAGAGTTTGAGACATAGCTCCTGGCTTTTTTCCAAGCACTTTTTTTCCTCACCCACCTCAAAAGGTAGACATCGAGCTAACAGAGCAGACAAACTCCCAGGAGATACCATGCACTACTGTGACACCCAAATCCTCACCTGCTGAGGCTCTGTTTGGTGAAGCATCCTGTTTAATTTACTTGGCTTTTCTTCATCTCGGAGTTGTTTGCCTGCTACCCCAGTACAGGCTTTGTTTTGACAGACGTATTCTTCACCTTCCATCTTTTTTTGCCTCTGCTGAACTGGTTTTGGCATAGGCTTTGGTAAGCGAACCTGTTGATGTACAGTGAACAATTTTGTATAGTGAAAAAAAGTCAGTATTTCAAAAAGAAAAACGTTCCATCTTCAAGTTCTGAGAACACAGAATGAGAGTAAGCCTTTATCTTTCTCAAAAGAATTGTTTTCAGCATTTTTATTATCGATAAATGTCATCTTCAAACAGTACAAAGTTAGAGCTATGCTGTATTTGGGAAGCACGCTATAAAATAAACTTCAGGTCTACATTTCAAAACATTCGCTAATAACCTTTATTGGGAATGATGCCAGTAAGTCACTGTGTGTTTCATTAACAAGTAGAGCTGAATGCATTTCATATCACTGGATTGAGTCGAATGCTAAACTCTTGCTGAAGTAAGATGATCACTAAGTCTTCTGACTCGGGTAATCTAATTTAAGAGTTCAGGCTTATATTCTTTTACAGTCTTCTAAAACGTAAATGGGGAATACACGGTGGATAGGTGCATGAGTTAATGGAAGTTTTTTCCAGTGCTGCTCTAAGCACTAAGTATCGAATGATGTCTGTTTCTGGCTTCTGTAACTTGGAAGACAAATGTAGCCAAAACACAGGCTGTATGCCACATGCCTTTGGTACTTCTGGCACACTAATAACTCTGTAACTGTAATGTTTGCATATGGTCCTCTACGCAGCAGCTGCATCTGAATATAGCAGCTAAAAAAGAAATAACGGGCTTCTTTTTTATACTCCAAATTAAATACACACAGGAGATAGGAACTGTGCAACCTAAATATCATGGGAAGTGCCAGTAGGCACTTCATAGATTGTTTAATCCAGAACACCTTTTAAGAATATAATCCATAGGTCTGCTCTGTGAAAACTATTAATGTTTAGAAATGTAAAGGTGTATCTGTTCTGAACAACAACTCAAGCTAGTTTCAAACAGTCCACCTGGGGACATAACACTGTAGATAGCCCTGAGAAATGGAGTTGCATAGGTGAGGCGTGGTGCCACGCTGACAGTTACCTGAATGCAGGGGCCCAGGCTGTTCTCTCTGCCTCACGGCACCATACTGCACCACGCAAGAACTGCTGATCTTGTTGACAGCAAACTCTGGTGTCTTCACAATGTATACGTACTTTAAATGACTACATCACTTTCAAAACAGGACTTACAGCACTTGTGAAAATATTTATTTTATGCCTAAAAATTACCATAGTCCACACTAATAAAAATTACAGATTGGTATCGATGTAATTATTTTTTAATGTGAAAGCTACAAAATCTAGCAAGCAGTCAGGTGGCCTTACCGTATTTCATTTGGCCCTAATGTTAGTCCTTTCACTGTAGGTGAAAAAGCTGAAAATATTTATCCAGTGCCAAAAACTGTGGTAAACAAATTTAAGAATTAACGCAATTAATATTTTATCACCTATGTTTGGTGTGCAACTGAAACAAAGAACCAGGATGTAGCCACTGTTACGCTTTTTATGTCATCTCAAGATTAGATTCACGTACTGTGCAGGGAGCTGCATCTTAAAATTCATGTTCTGTAGCGATTCCTCTTCACACCATCTTCAAGGAGCTAGTGTTACAGGATCCCCTTATTGGTACTTACGGGTGTTTACTGGTCTTCAGAAGGGAATTAACCCAAAATCACCTCTTTCCTGTGTACCAAACTGGTACAGGTGGAATCAGACAGGTCATCTGGAGTCAGATTCTGCTCATAAGCAAGAAGTGAGGAGACAGTGGCTTGTTTGTAGTGGCTCCCACTATTCTTAGGTTGCCTCTTTAATGGGAGAAGTGTTTGGTGAATAAAAGGAGAGGTGGAAAGGGAATGCAGAGATGAAAAGAGTCAGACCTAGGATAACTACAGACAGTGCCGTGAAGAGATGCAGTGGGAAGTGCCTGCCTGTCATCGAACACTTTGTCAGGACTGTAGCACCAAAGTGCACCAGGCCTTGAACATCCTCCACAGCCAACAGCCACAGATTGAAAAAGCGGATTTTCTGAAAATAGCAATAAATTTAGAGAAAGTTCAGTTATCTGCTCTCTCTACCTGTATTTAAGTGCTCCTGAAGTCCTTTGAATAACCCTAGAAATTTCCTTTCTGCAGCTGTTTTGCAGTGACTGTTACAGGCAACTCGCACGTGTAAGCAGCAGAACTGGCTGAAGAATCACACTCAAGGAAAAAAACAGGTGATCACTGGAGCAGTGCTAGCATTCTTACTATTCCAAGAAGCAAGACACTCAACATTAAAAACTTCTCTGAAAAAGTGATGACAGGTGCCAAGATTTAGTAATATGCAGACATACTCTCTGATCTTGTTCTTGGCCATCAAAACCAATTCTGCTTAGTCCTACGGCACAAGAGTGGCGATAACTGACAATCCTCATTCACGGATTCTTCAGTGGGGTTGTGCACTTGCAAATAGCAAGTGCTACAGCAGCTTTTACAGCCTGGAAGGTCGGGATCATCTTTTATGCCAGCATACTGTCAAGTCTTAGGCCAGGCAATAAGAAGAAAATAGATTTACTATTCAGTATCTGACTCTAAGAAATCAAAGACTCTCGTGAACCGGAGATCCCACAGGATCAGCCGGAGATCAGTTAACAGCTACCTGATATTTCAATTCAGTTCAGAAAACAGTACAAACTTCAAAAAAAGCTTCTCATATTAGTGAGGACAAAGTGGTCACCATCATAGCAAGAGAAATATTGTCAGTGACATAGCTTTTGGGTTTGTTAAAAGAAAAAAAAAAGTGATAAAACCAGGAAAGTCAATAAAATTGCTAAAATAAGTATCTGTAATTACCAAGATCAAAACCCAGTGCCTTTTTATTAAACATGAACTTTTGTTCTGCCTTCCATAATACGTAAATAGTGCTGACAATTGGTTTGTGAGGCACTTGCTACAATAAAATGTAATTGTATCATGAGAGAAAGGTGACAATCAGGAGATCATGAAAAAATTACATATTCTCACTGGTGGTTAATTAGCCATGCAAAACCCCCTCAAACAGATATTCTCTTCTATTAGGAATGATTACTATGCAGGCCTACAGATGTCAATACCACAGTCATTCAAATACTTCTTTCCCTACTAATTGAAGGTTGTAAAGCTCTGGTGCCAAGGTTTTGCTTCCAAAGAGCTAATTTATGACTAGAAGGATATTTTATGTCTTCAGTTGCAGCAGCTACAAAACTCAGCAAATCAGAACCATCTGTGCACTGATACTTGAATCACCATTCATCTAGCAGCCTATCAGTCACATTAGTTTGCATCCTGCATTCTTGGCTCACGTACACGTGTGATGGTCCAAAGTTCACCAGAAATACTAAAAACGAATGGTACCCTGACCCTGCCTTATTGCACACGCATCGGAGACAGAAACAGGGCTTTTGCATACGGGGAGTTTCCAGGCAGAGGTATGATGGGACTGACATTTCACAGCAAGTCCAGTAAGGCTGCTAATTACCTCAGTCTCCACTTATTAAAACATGGGTTTAACTGTATCGTTTCAGACTTAAAAGTACAAAAGGAAAATACTACACGATCGCTGCCAGTTTTAAAATTCTGTGTTAGTGCATCACATCGCACTGCATGCCAGTAACACAGTTAAATCCCAGAATAATACCTCCTCCACATTAGTGGCTGCAGGAGTATAAAGGCAAATGACAAAGAACAGTTTGAAAGCGAGAAAATGAATTAAATGCTTTCACTAATAAAGGTAACTTTGCTTTTAATCTGGAACGAAGGAAAAACCTGGCATTCAGGCTTGTCTTCAAGATGTTAGTGAACAAAGTCCTTGACTTCCCCATTATCCTGAAAGTAAATCATTCTCCACAGACCTACCGCTTTGAAGTGAGAGGCTGTAGGTCAAAAGGACTCATGACAGTTCTTCCTCCTTAAGGTTGACATCCCACTTTTTAGCAAAGCCAGGGGAAACAGGAATTAACAAACATGCTGTATTTAAGGCAAAAGAACTGCTGTGTCAGTCTCATTTTGAGATCTTAAACTATTTCCTCTTCGACAAAAGAAAAGGCAACAATCAAGCAGGAGACATCAGAAATAATCCCAGAACTGTCTTACTTACTTTTGACACTTTAGCAGCACAGTGATTTCGTGTGCATGCTGCAGCGGAAAATTCCAGAGGGCCATCATAGCGAGTTCCACTTGACTCTAGCCCATCCAGCAGGATTTTCTTGAGCACTTGATACTTTGGCTTCTCATCATAAGCTAAGCCATAAACACATGCCAAAAACTTGGATATTTCACCTGTGGAGCATATTTTAATGGAAATTTCACTTGGTGTAGACCTAGAACTTCAGAAACAATTTAACGCCACAATGGATGCCAATCCTACATTGCCAAACAAGATGACACAATTTCAGCTGAAGACACACTCAAAACACAGAACTGACAATATCTTGTCTTTTTGAGATGAGAAAAGGAAAAGACAGACTTGGATAAACAAGCTAACCCTTAAGTGCTATGTCTTGTTATGCACATGTGCTAATTCATATAGTACCGACAGCTATCCAAGTATAAAAATTGATCAAAATACTTAATCGACAAGTATTGATAGTTCTGTGTAAAATAGAAGTATTTTATATTTGATCGATCATAACACCCCTTTAAATCTTAACTACTCTCAACAACACTATTTTAATCTGCACAGATATTATACTTTCAATGCTTTGGAAAAAAGCAACTTTTTTTTTGTACTTCTAATACTTGGACAAATATTGGTTTTGAGATTACATCCTAAAACAGTCTAACAGCAGCATTATTTTGCTATCATTATCGAGTGGTTCTAGAAACAGGGAAACCACTGAATGGGCAGAAATAATGCTATTAGGAAAAACACATGGCGGGGATCAAACTTTTCTTTCAGTTGAACACCCAAGTGTATCCTAAAACTGGAATACTACACCAGATATTAGCATCTGGTAAAATCCCAGAAGTAAAGATTTATTAAATATGTATACACATCATGAATATATTTTATGTAATACACGATACATTCCAATAATTCCAATACAGAAATGCTATGAAAATAAGTGAATAAATCACAAATAGATACTGACCTTTGAAGGAAGTTTGGTGTTTTCCCTGGGTTACTTTTGTATTTCAGCGAAGGAAGAAACATGACAAGACAAACCGCCCATTCATTTGCTTTTTCAAACTCTGAATGCTAAGCAATAAACCTTTTGTAGACAGTTGCTTACTATTTCTATACTAACAGCCACTTCTGTTTCTAAGATAGTCACTCCTTCCTAACACCTTGGATTACATATGGCTAAGATCCCTTATGTCACTCTGTAGCATACCTCACAGATGAGACTGATCAAGATTTTTATACTACCACACACCACGGTTGAAAATTTAGCCCTCAACGTCTACTTCATCTACTTAGTACTTGTTTACAGGATAATGCAGGAAAGTAGCAGAAAAAAGAGTTCCTGCAACAAAAGCGTTAAGTATCCCGAGTATCCTGTATCAGTAAGCATCAAGAATCATTTATTGCAGAGTGACCAGCATTCGACAGCATCCAGAAATTTAGCTTCTCCCCTTGCAGTAAACAAGCCTTTGAGCTAAAAATGCTTAAAACACAAGCATTGCAAGCTTATTGCTTGTACATGGAGGGCCTGATCCAGTTCCACTGAAGTCAGAAATATTAGTTCCATTAAACTGCACCCTGAATTAATGAGTGTGACGTATAATCTAACAATGAGTATTACCTAACTACTGTGTTATCAGCTAAATACAGATATTGCAGGCTGAATTCTTCTGTTGGATAGGTATATATAAGAGTGGTTCATGCAGGCTCGATTTCAAGGGGTTGATTCAAGGATGACTTCTGCTTGCACACTATCGTTTGCCCTAAGGGCAGAGCCCGATAATACTGCATGGACTCAGGCCTGGTGAAGGCATCTGCCCTAAGGCGCAAAACTTGGCAATTGCATTTAAGATGTTAAATTGAAGACTTTGTTAAATTTGTGTTACTTTTACTTATCTTCTGCTTCCCCCAAATAGAGTAAGACGTTTAAGTACTTTTTGTAACAGGCTGAAGAGCTATACGGTACATAGTGCAAGCACACTTACTACAGCTGCTTCCAGAAGAATCCCATTCCATCACTGAATCTGGGAGCTCATCCATAAGTCTGAAACAACATGAGAGTGCAACAATTTAATGTGATTTTGGAGCAGGTGATTCTTCATTTGGGATTTAGGAAGACAGCAAGTCTCAATTCCAAAGGGAGTGGACCTCCGGGATAGCTAATGATTCACAGTACTGCTTTTAAAACAAAATCTCCTCTTACCAGCTGTATTTTTAACTCTTTGGAGCCTGCTGATTTCACCAAGACCAGGCTTACAGCTAAGACTGCACTTTAACATTAAGTTTTTCTTTGCAGATATTTTAAGCTTTCTAGAAAGAAAAAGAAAAATCCGTTGAGCTGAAATGGCTTGTTCTGATTTCAGCTTAATGATTAATATTTGTATTTCGGAATTTAAGAAGCAGTTCTGGTCTGCCTACTAGTCATTTAGCATCGGGTTCTTTCTGCCATGTAGCTCACGGGCAGCTGGGTGATGGCTGTCAAAATTACAAGCAGGCATGGCAGGGACAAAAGGGGAGAGGGAAGTTAAGCGACCTTAAGTCCCATGCACTTCATAAACTGAAGGGCAAGGCCACAGATGTACTTTCTATCTATCCAGAAACAGAAACAACAAAGGACACTGGAGCTCAGAATCAATCATACCCTAAAAACGGATGAAGTAACACCAGCTCTCATCTTTGTGCAGGCATGAACCAGGACGACCTCCCAGCACCTGTAAGAACCTGCAGCTACACAAGCCCCCTTGCCCTGAGTAAGTGAAATCTGTTAGTTCAGTCTAGCTGTTAATACTGTTAAAGGATCCCTTCTGTTTGTTTGTTTAAAGGAACCATAAAGCTCCACCAACAAGTAACAGGATGTGTTCTCAAATGCATGAAGTTGGGGTACATAGGCTAATAACCTTCAATTCAGTAATCTGTTGTTTGGTATCAGAAACAGGGGTTTCAATTTTGGGGAAATGAAACATTTAAACATAAACATTTTCCTGTAATCTAGCTTAAATTCCAATTCAAATGGAGCCTCTCCTCCAATTATGGCATGGCACGAACATTTCTAAACTCAAATATACCAGCAGCTCTTAAGTATCCCCTTACCAATGCCCAAAGCTTTGGCACAGTTGCCTCACTGCCCCAGCGTTACTGGGAGGAAAAACTAAGAACTTGTAGTGAAGGGATGAGACAACTGGTGACCAACAGAGTTGGAGGTCCTGCTCTGGCTCCGGCCTTTCAACTGCACCCCACCTTCCAGGCCCAGCCCCTTCTTCCTCACCATCACACAGACTGTGCAGCAAAGGACTGGCACGCTCAGAAGTGATTCAACTGTGCTGCTTAATGTACTTATTAACTTACAAGCAACTGGATACGCACACATATCCAGACGTCTATTTCTGGCCTTTGCAAACAGTATAGGCACTGAAAACTAAGATAAATAAAAGAGGATGACCTGGGCAAGTTACCTAATACCAAGAACGTAATTCATTAGACTAATAGGATATTTCTGATAAATGGAATCTCTATCATTTTCTGTGCATTTCCTCGAAGCATCTATTTGCTTGGCATCCTGAAAATGCTAGCAATCCAAGGGTTAACCACAAGGGAAGAATTAGTGAAGCAGCTTGATTGATTAAATTGATTTAACATTGAATTGTATAAGTGTTACCTTACAGGGGGTTGTGTAATGATCAGAACTTCTAAAGGAGAAATATTAAACATAACATACGATGTCAACATTTACAGATGCAATCTGTATTATCCACAGTCTGCAGGCTAACCTTTTTCTCTGTTGAGAGCCGATGCCACACTGAATTTGCAGATTGATTTCTGTGGATCAGCTATCCCTATTGTGTACCTCTGTTGTGACTTGCCCTACTTAAAAGTTTGCTGCCTTCTCCAATTGTGATGTTACATTTATGGGTAACTACTGTTCTGTACAGCCTTCTACAGGCTACACTGTACCACATGCAATTAACTCTCTCAAGTCCCAACTGTGAAAGCAGAGAAAGAAAACAGTAATACACTCTGTTGCTTTAGTAAGCTCTAAATGAGTCATGCTGGGAAAAAGGAAAGATTTTAATCAAGTTCCTTAGTATTTTGGTATTTAATTGTTTGTAATGGCAGTAGGCTTATATAACATTAGAAACCTACATAAAAACATCTGAAAAATAGTATCATATAGAAAGTTAAATAAATTGAATGCACATGTGGAAAAACTTCCAAGAGATGTTTGTACTATAGTCTCTACAAAGCACCCATGAAGTTTAATGGAAACACACAACAACCTTCTGTATGTGCAATAAGGCCTGCACTAATTCACAAATGTTTTCTTTGAAAAAAAAAGAGTATTAAAAAAATACACAGCAGACAAAATGACTGTGTACTGTGCATTTGAATTTATCATCTCTCTACAGCAGTACATACATAAACATGTGGAAGAGGGTATACGTGCACATAGAGTTCACATTTTTAACTGCTTCTAACATCTCTCTTAATTAAGGAAAATTGTGTCAGCTTTCTTGTAACGTGCTATTCTACAGCATGTAAAGCTGTCTTTCAGACCTGTTTTGTTAAGTGATGAGGACGTTGCAGGGTTCTAGGGTGGTATGCGCGTGCACATGTGTACATGCGTGTGTTGTTTTATTTTTACTTTGTTTTCGCAGTCTGGACAGCCACAGGGTCCTTCAGGTTCTGTTCCCAGGGTAGCTTCCCACATAACCATTGCAGCATGCAGTAGCCAAGGATTTCAAGGTCACCTCGTCTGGACGGGGCTAAAATGGGGGGGGGGGGGGGGGGGGGGGGAGGGGAAGGGGGGGGAAAAAAAAACAACAACAATGAACCATGAAGAATAAGAACCTCTTCTTAGGAAATAGAAAAGACTTTGATTGAACTAGTGTTGATGAAATATGAAAAAGCCAAATGGGCAAAGTGTTTTGTTTATTCAGCTGTATTAGACCTAAAACGCCCCAGCATTTGGCCACAGTCCACAGACAGGCAGTGACTTGTTACTGTTGAAGTAAGGGTCAGTTTCCTCACCTCCTCCAACTTCATCCTTCCTCAGTCTGGCCTGTCACATGGACTTGATCCCCATGGCCTCTGACATGATCCAGACAGCCCATAACTGAGTACCAACACTTTCTCAAAGAGCCAAGCAGTAAAACAAAGAAATAAATGTCTGCTGCTAAATTGCTAACACATGTTCCAGGAAGTCCATGGGGTCCACATTGGTCATGCAGGGACCCTGTGAGTGCAGACTAAACACTGATGGCCTTTCCTGTTCTCCTACAGAGCTATTTAAACTTGGAAGATATGACAAAACTGCCATCTAGTGTACATTTACACACCAAAGTTGTCTGCTTACAAGTACCATGAACTGTTTGTTTAGAGAGTCGTAGCACAGGCTAAAATACACTTGCTGGTTAGCAAGTCCTGTGTAAACTTACCACTACCGCTTCCAAAAAGGAAGTTATTTCAGGAATAACTTAATCTCACTCTGCACACCCCGAACAGATACACTAACTACAGAACACAAATACGGTAGATATAATTCAATCAAAAATTATGCCCATCCCCAAACATCTTCTATGCAAAAAAACAGGTAACTGAAGTTAATCTGTAGATTGACTTTTCCAAGAGAAAGAGGGGGGGGGAAAGTGCAATACTAACAGAATTACTGCTGTTTGCTGCTATTCAGAGGAAATCAAACTTGAAAAAACTGAACAAGCAGGATTGCTGCAATATTTCTTTGTACGCATTTGACTTGCGGCCTATAGTTTGCAAGTCAAGACCACATCAAACCTGCAAAACCAGGAACTGTTAATTGTGATTAAAGACAGACAGATGTAGAAGTTAAATTTATGCTTTTCCAAAATGAATTTGCACTTTCCAGGAAGGAAAGATGACTTCAGATTTGTTCAGTACTTTTTGTCTAGCATAAAGACTAGTAGTTGAGCATAGTGCTGTTAATCCAGCTGTAAACAGATATCATATTTTATGGGCCTTCATTAAATAAATTCCAGAAAGTCACTCAGCAAACTTATCTTTTAATTTAAGAAGTCATCTGCTAAAAGCTACGGTGCCAACACATCATAACTGTTTCTTGTTACCATACACACATTATTGTAAAAGCAGAAGATTAGTTCTTGTACATTCTCTATCTTAACTGCTATTAGACTATGGGATTATTAAAGGCCCTTCAATCTAACAGAATGCTACACTATCCCTTGGGTGTCGTTTATTTTCTGTACTAGATTCAGCAACGTCCTAATGCAAGACTTGGCTCTCATATTAAAATAAAAACACAATCTCTACCACTTGCTGTTCTGTAGTGATTTCTTCAGCCATAAATCTCCTGTTAACTGTGGAACAATTCCATTCATACACATGTGTTCACAACTCCTTTTTCCATTATTACAATTCCAGATTATAACCATATAAACCAGCATTTTTGATTGCAGATCCTCTAATTTTCACACAATGCTTTTCTGACACCTGCTTGTGTAAGACGGGCTACAGAAAGTGGCCTTTTGAGAAAAATCGTCAAAATTGCAATGGACCACTTTTTTCCACTGAGGGACTAATTGACATGAATCTGTAAATAATGCTAAGTCAATTAGATTTCAGAAGCTAACCTAAGACAACTGGTTTTCGAACGAAGCAGTCCCCGGAGAGTAAAGTTTACTTCACAGTTAACAGTTTGGCCATGACTAATTACCTTCTCACTCACATGCAGATCTTCCAGCCATTTCCTGACTAACACTAGGGCAAAGCCATCACAAATAGGGAGATGGGTGCAAGTAAGACTTTACCAATACCTTCCTAAAGCCACAGCAGTCAGGTGGGGGGGAAGTACATGTAACTAAGCCTTATATCACTAAAAAATAAAAGGGGAAATGTTTTACAGAGAAATGGTAAACTCCCATATCACTTTATCTCCCAGGTCACTGCAAGTGTTACTAAAGACATTTACATGTGTTTTTCATAGAACCACATGAAAATGTCAATGTTTGATTATTTGACTTTACTAGCTTATTCTTTCTCTCTGCTCCTTTGTCAGCGCGGTATTGGAGATGCTAGCTTCCTCAACTTTCTAAATCATTTAGATCCTTATAAAAAAAGTATTCAACTAACTAATCTTTAATGAATTAGTATTATCTATGAACAATGGAATAATTAGATTCTTCACCCCAAATAAAGCACTAATACATAAATTTCAACTATATGTTTACTTGCAAAAATAAATCTGCTAATACAATTGGAGATTACAAGAATTCTTGACAAACATCAACTGAGAGAAGTCAATCTGGCTTCATTTTAAATGTGATAGCCATGCAAAAATAAAACAATTCTGCTTGATAACTTGTCACTGTTACAAGAGTATACATTCAAAATAGTACTTATTTAAATCAAATTCTCTTACCTCTTTGTAGACTAAAAACTTTTTGGTTTTTTTTTTCTTTCTCTTCTAATAGATATTTGATTTCTGCTTTTCTATTAACCAGGAATTTTTTTATTATTATTTTAGTCTCATATGCAATACTATTTAACGGGAACATGTTGGCGATATTTTATTTCACAATATTTTTATAGTTTAATTTTTTAATTTGAAGATTTAAGGCCTGATTCTGTCCTCACTCCTGCCAAGATAAATCAGGAACAACTCCACTGAAGTTAATGAATTAACAACCATGTCAATGAAATCAGAGTCAGGCCATAACCAGTTTTATATACACCACAAACACGTGCTCAACATGCAGGCACAGGGTTCAACGATAACTCAGAATAACATAACTGAAGCAATTCACCCTGAGAAGAAAATATATTCTGTATCTCTGTATACTGGATTTGGCAGCTATCTGAGCCCTAATTTATATTCAGATTACTATTTCAAAATAGATCATAAATGACATCACACCGGCCACAATATGCTCTCAAAACTACACTGCTCCCAAGAACTCATCTGAAACCCACATAAAAATGGGAGTTTTCCTCTATGGCCCTTATTAAGCTAACTTTCTCATGCCTTTTGTAAAGACCTAGGAGGCTAATGAGTGACAGATGAAATGTTCTTCTATTATTTTTACTTAGCTCTGTTACATTATAATTTCACCATTAGAGTTTCTTTAGATTGGAAGCTTTTCATAAAAAGGATCATTTTAGTTGCTCATATTGCATCTACATGCAGTGGAACCTCCAATTCTCACTGGCGTTACAGCATATAAATTCATGTTAATTCACAAACAAATATAACTCATACCATAGCCATTAATCCAAAAGCCTATAAAGGAAAGGAGTGTTAACATGACCATGGAGAAACATAATTATGTTAAAAATATATCATCACAATGTTTTAATAAATGAACTAAAAGTGATATAACTTCTTAACTCAAGGTTGAGATGGTAAAAAAACCAGACAAATACAAGACCTGTCAAAAATCAGTGCCTATATTAGGGGTAGGAGAAAAGAAAAGACCTAAAAAAAGCTAATAATGAAGTACTGCTTCCCCAAGGTACCAGTCAGTCTGAGGAGTTCACTGCAGCAGGATAGTGACTAACTGAATAGAGTGGGTGGCTACAGGGAAAAGGTTAGATAAATATAGTTAAATTTATGATCAGTTTTAATGCTTGGAAGCCATTCTGTACAGAGTTATCCAGTCTCAGGCAGGGCAACTGCCAGCAGAGGCCGGGAACAATCTCTCCTCCCCTCATGTACAGTTCTGCACCGTCAGCTTGGCACGTTGCTGAAGTACTCACAGAAAATAACCACTACCACAGAACGCTGGAAAGAAAAATCCAGTGCAAACATGGTGTCACCACAACTGGACTACGACTCTTCCAGAGAACTCAGTCTGGGACATGGCAACGAGCGACTCTTCCTGTGCCAGCTATGGTCTCTCTTCTAAACTCGGATCCTACAGCTATCCGCTCAACTGGTCATACGGCTGATGGGCACGAAACATACTGCAGAGCTGACAGGAGTTCCCGCAGTTGTTCCCAGGGAGGATACAACCGTGACTCCCCAGCACTGACCTCGCCTTGGGCGGTCACAGAGGTGCTGTGTTGACAGTACCGGCCTCACAGTCCTGAGGGCTCACGTCCTCTCAATGGCAGCATCAAAGCTGGCCACCAGCCCGCACATCAGCACTGTCCTGTCAGTCACGGGATGCAGTCCCAGCACAGTAGTTGGATAACTCGCCTCAAGGCCCACAAAAGCAGCAACACTACTGCCGCTGTCCTGCCGTGGCCAAGCTCATGAGCACACTGTGAGCCAGCAGGTCCTGCAGGCCAGTTCTCAAACCGTGATCCTCAAACCTCTTCAAAATAGCAGAGCTGTCCTGAAAAACCACAACAGCCTAATGTGCAGACATGTGCACAGCAACCTCCAAACAAGCAGTTACACATATCCACTGACCAGCAGGACCTAACTGCAGAGCCTCCTCGTTTTCACACTTGCTCTGCTGCATCCATAATAGAAGAGTGCAGCCAGCAGCAGGATTCTCCTCTAAACATGGACAGAGAGTGAATAATCATCAGGACTGGTGGAATGGGATGTGCTGAAAGGAAGAGGGCTGGGATCCTGATTTGGTGGGAAGTTTATGTAGTGGGAAGGTTGGAAGATGCAAGGGAACTTCACCACGAGATCTGAGTGGGAGATAAAATGGTGGTGGCAAGAGGTGCAGGTACCTGGTCGGAAGTAAAAGGTTCCAAGCTTGCAGTAAGGAGAACGTGTGGGGGCAGGAAGTTTTACTCTTCTTTCACATCTGTGTGGCAGAAAAAAAATCACAAAGGTAAGGGGCTGACAAGTAGGGGCTGACAAGCAGCTGTGAGATGCACTAACTTTTTGAATTCCTGGTGTAAAGAACGAGAGCCAAAATTAAACAGCAAATTCCCAGCCACACTCATCAGTTGTGCTATGATGAATATGCTCATCATATTATTTTTGCTGCTTCTGGACATTCTTGGCAGGACAGGATAAGCTTACAGAGGTGGTTATAGGAACCTATTCAATCTTCTCCTTGCTAAAGCCCGACTTCTTTCGCTTACAACGACCTCCTGCTCCCTCCTCTGCTGGGCACACATTTCTAATCTAACACTCAGAAACTAAAACATCTTTTTACTTATTTCACACTGCAAAGTTCCACCCATTTTTTTGCCAGACTGTTTATATTTTCCTTTTATTTTTAGGATTTACAGTTTGTCCTGCATACAGTCTTTGGGAAACACATACCAAACTGCAGCAAATCAATAATTCATTTGACCGACAAAAAAAATCCAGCAGGCTCCCTCCGAATCCTAACTATACATGGACAGATGCCAAATAAACCTCTTGATCCAGAGCCATTTAGAGCTCTGTTCTCTGGAAGCCATGCGGGCTCAGAAGGAGTATGTTTCCAGGCATAGGTGTTTATATTCTTGCACATCCTTCCTCACAGAATGAACCCTGCATATATTCTTGTCAACCCCTGCATGTAAAAGAAAAGGAAAAATGGACCAGCATTGAGCTATGTTTTTAATATCAAAGAGCAACAGTTCTGTCAGACCAGTGGGGAAAATAAGAACAAGAACCGCAGAGCTTTCCCTACAATCAGCCCGATGCCTGCATTGCCCTGTACAAACACAGTGTACAAGCATTCGCATGGACCTCAAGGAGCACAAGTTGCAATAACCCAATGTGAGGGGCACAAAGAACTGGCTAAAATATGGCATCAAACATAGCTGCAACTGCCTTCCCCAACACAGGAGATAAAAATAAACAAACACGCTTTCGCTTGATGAAACCAGCTCAGACAAAACGTATTCACCAGCTACAAAAAAAGTGACAACCAGTGGGCCTAATTGAGGCAAAGGTCATTAGACATTCTACTTATCCTTAAGCTCGTCAAAAGTCACCACTACTGTCTTAAGCAGCTTTTACTATTCCAGATGTAGATATAAGTTCTGCAAGGATTTCGGTAGGCCCTCTACTGTGAAACATTGTTAAAAGGAAGAGGAGAGTCATCTTGAAATCTATGGCAAACACAAATATATGCTGGAGGGAATTCAACATAGACAGTTCATATTCTTATGTTCATCAATGATAGCAAATTAAAACTGGTCTTACACACTCAATGCACAGGACTAGAGTATTTAAAAAAAACTCAATATGTTAAGCACAGTATATCTCCAGAGAAATTAGGTATTGACTGCATGCCTCAGTGAGTAGAAAATCTACAAAAATCCATAGGAAGCATTGATCCAAATATTACTTTTTAACACTAACTATGTAACAATTTTTTAAATGTACACAGGATGCAGATATAATTCTCTTTAATTATCAATCAAACAAAAATGTAATACTGTTTATACAGTATGGTCTTTAAAAATGAATACAATGAATACACTCAAATACTACGCTAAAACTAACAATGCAGTTGGGCCATATGAAATCTGCATCAAAATAAAAAGGTTTTAAATTTTAAAAACCCACATGCTGGCTGCAAAGAGATCCAGCCACCAAATACAGGAATGCTGATGGTGTGGGTCAGATCCTGTGGCAAAGCCCAGCTTGGGCCCTGACTTGGTTCAAAGTGAACTCTAGACATAGATAGGGGATGTAACTGAGGTTGTGATGAATACTTGCAAACACGTGACAAGTCCGGAAGCCCCCAAGCGGCACTGCGGCACAGAAGAGCCAGCCCGTGGGGCCCACACACGCTGGGCAAAGCAGAGGTGAGCCATGCAAAACTAAAGACAAAACCAGCATGAAGAGCCGAGACACGAGGCAGGGCAGCTGCTCCCAGCCTCTCCCAGCTCAGGGGGAATTCCTCTCCAGTTCCAGCACAAAGTCAAAGCCATCAGCACCATCAGTGTACACCGGCACGCACTGAAGTAACTTGTTTGAAGGCAGCGATTCACCATCAGCTGCCACAGAAACAGCACATCTGACTCAGCCCTTACCAGAGGCTGTCAGAAGAATATGGACTAATTCTACCACCCAAAAGTGTTACCATGCAGTGGCCGCTGGTAGGAAACTTTCTGGATCTCAGCGGACTGCATAACCTCTACACCTGATGAACTCCACGGAGAGCTTGGGGAATAAATGGGCATGCAGCTGGGTTAAACTCTCAATTCAACTAGGGAAACACCAGTGTTGATTTAAATGAGTGGGAAGTGGTTGCATTTGATTGGCTTTATGTAAGGAGGTTATCAGCTTCAAGCATTGCCAAGAGGCACTTTTGAAAGCAACAAATTCATAATTTTGTTTTAAGTTTCAGCATGTACCTCAAAGCACTATATATATTCAGGTAGCTACTTTATGAGCAAGTCAAAATGCTCTCATTTGTTTAGCTCAATGCAGCAACTGGTACTATTCAGGGTTTTTGAAGTTTGAGATATTTATGTTGCTATGTACATTCAGGAAATGCCCTCTGGAAAGGATCTCATTTATATAAAATAACATTTAAAAATTAGAACTATATTCCAAGAGCATTGAAATAAAAAAATACTCCACTCTGAAAAACTGGGTAACACCAGAATGAAGGCTGTCTATGCAGCTTTCATTTGCCAACAGTGAAGCAGTCTTTAAACACTTTTCAGAAGAGCACCCCACCTCACTTGGTACACGAGACTGCGCTGAGCCTCAATCACGAGTCAGGAGTACAGGAGACTGTTGAGCAAAGAAGTCCTTTGCCCCAGCTGTTGGAAGTCTTTTAGCATCCTGAAACATCTCCACAACTCTAAACCTCACAACAAAAGAGGAGATGAGGGAAACCAGTCACTGTGTTCTGCCATCTGGACCTGTGCAATCTCCAACAGAAGTTGCTGCAGATGCATATTTTCTCTGGGATGTTGAGAGACCTGCTGCAAATCGGAAACTCTGGTAATTTGACCTTAATGGATTCAGGCTGTTACAAGGTCAGAGCTGAGGCATTCAATGTGAATAGTTTGGATTCTCTGCAACATACCAGACACCACATCATGTTCTGCAGGCTTTTCCGGCAGGAGCATCAGAAAAGTCTGCAGATTTTCTGTTTGCAGCTATTAACAAGCAAAAAATTTTCAAGTGTAAGATGGGGGTAAGCTCCCTCAAGCTATCTTGCTGAGTATTTTGTTTTCTGGAGTCCTCCACTTTTCACCAATTCCATCACAGCTTTAGCTACTTGAGGGGGTAATCTAACCCACAGACTGCAAAAGACAACAACTTAACTCACACTTGCATATGCACACCTTTTGCCACTCAAGTCTCTGCAATTTCCCTACTCTTTCAAATAAAAAGAATTATCTCTCCTGTAATCACATAACCATCAACAGACACCTGTCCACTAGATAAACTAGCTGCCACAACTATCCAACTGCCAAATCCCAAATAGTCCAGCTTCCACCTGTTCTTCAAACAGCATCCACATCAAATACTAGTACACAGCCACATCGCTCTCACTACCAGGAAAAACAGCCAGAGTCAGATCTCCAGAAAATGCACTGTATGCTTGGGAGGGCTAGAAGAGTCTGAAACAGATGCCCTCTTCACCACAAAATATTTTTTAGCAGGTGAAATTGTGCAATTGCCTTAGCAGCAAATACTTGACAGTCTTATTTCATTTTTCCTAATGACCAGAGTTAAACGATTGCAGGTTTTAACAGCGCCGGCAAATTATCAAGACCCTCTACATTACATGGTCAATGGTCCTTTTAATAGAAAAAGCAATAATATACAGTTGTTTGTGCCAACTAAAACTCGTTAGAAAGTATTAGTTTAAGGTAACAGTTCAGCAGCTATTAACAAGCACAAATTTCTACAGTTATCACTTGTGACACTATGATCCCAGTAAAGCTGGCAGCAGAAAACCATTCCTTTTGTTTTAGAAGATCTTGGGGGGCTGGGGGTGGGGGGAATAGGGGAAAGAAAAGTTAACAAAAAACACTGTTTCGTAGCAAGAATCAAAGTTTTTCAATAATCACCATTTTTTTCACTAGCATAACATTAGAATTGACTTTTTGTCTTGCTGACATAGCAACTAAGAAAGTTGTGTTGCATTGACCATATTGATTGTGAACAATGCAGCCATCAGTGGGACTTTGCACCATATATTTTCGATATTGACCTCCCATTCCCTTTTCCATGGCTCTATGGGTCTGCTATTGGATTTGGACTGCAGTGTAATAAACAGCTAAGGTTTAATTAATGGTAAATGAATACAAGACATAGGTTATGACTTTAACTAATTAGGGAATTGTTGAATTAAGTCTGCCTTGGAATGCAAGGCAGTACAATCAATATCCAATAAAAGGACTATGTATGTAATTTACCTGCAAATGTGTTTCCAATACCATCAAATTGAGTTTAAATAAGTAAGATATATGAAAGGCTACTGGAAAAAGATTTCAAAAAGTTAACACTTTATGGCTTCAAAAAAAGGTTTTTCTCCTTGCAGAAGGAATGTCATCTTGAAATATCCTCTCATAACACAGATGGTGACACTCAGACACAGCTCTCCCTAAAGGACAGTGCAGACTCGAAACATTTTTCCTTGACAATGCAACATTAGCAAGTACTGCCTCTGCCTCTACAGAGTATAGCAAACACAAACCAGTACTCCCAACATGAACAAATTAAGTTTAATGGCAAGCTCTTCTTAGGGCGTCTTGGTCCGCCTTCCAGTACCATACGTGCAGCAGCCTTTCAGTTTGAATCATACTGCCCCCCTTCCCCCACCAGCCCTGGAGAAGCGTTCCCAGGTACAAGAAGAGGTCACCACACAAGGGTCTGATCAACCCTGAGCAATCCCCCAGACTACTTCTATTGTATACATCAGCTCACACAGGCTGATTACTCATTCTGTAATCACTCCTCTGAAATAAAAAAAAAGAAACCTACCTACTCCCTTGTGGGCATCTACGCTGGTAAACTCTATTGTCCCATTATGGCCCTTCCTAGGATTTTCCTGATACTGTTTGTGGTTCCCATTGGGACAATATCTGTAGGAAAGTCCATAATCTGCAAGATAAACCTGGAAGACATGAACAGACAAATGAATAATGCTTTTGTCCTTTGAAAGTATAACCTTTATAATTAAGTCTTAAGAAACTGATAGGTTAAGGACAGCCTTAGATCTAAATTTTATTAAACCAAATGGTGCCTCAGGATAAAATATGTACAACTGGGGGCTATAACAGCTGCCCTCCCCATTTAAATCCTTCCACTACTATACTCTTATCTTATTCCAGTTGAGCAGAATTTCAGTCTTTTTATTTTGTTCCTAAGCTCTCTCCTCTCCAGGTGGGCATCTAGACATCATAAACTGCAATATGCCTTTTATGTATCCTCACGTTGCTTATGGAACCCCTTCCCCCCTTACTTAAACAGGCACATACACACCCCTGTTCAAATTTTCCATCAGCTGAGACTGTACAATTTCATAACAGCAGTGCAACTTAAAAGCCAGAGGAAGCGAGAGGCAGCAGCTTCCCCCAGCTGGACTGGACACAGGGCTCCAGTGCTAACAGGGACCATGACCACAGGGCTGCTGGACATTAGCCTAACTGTAGTCTCATCTTTTTGAATGTCACTGTCTGTAACTTCGTACTGGCAACAACTATTTAAAGTGTAAGATAAAACAAAGCAAAACAAACTAGCCCCCTCCAACCCAGAAAGCAATCTTAGTAAATCACTCCTGAATTTATAATAAATTTTAAAAAGACACAGCGCCAGACTTCACTCTAAGTTACTCTGAAGCAAATCCATGGACCTAAATCAGTGTAAGAGAAAAAAATTTGGGCCCCCACTGTGTCTATTGCAGCAAGCTCATGCATTCTGCCACATTTACCTTTCCATCCTGGCACAGGTAATTTTTTTTTTTCCAAGATGCTTCACTATAGCTACCTAAATAACCAGAGGGAGGAAGCCCCACAGTTCTGAATGACGTATCTGGGAGATGCACTTGGATAATCTTGGGACTTAACTGTGAAAGTATTAACTGACTTTAAACTTAGTCTTGCTCACTTTTATGGTATTTGAAGCTGAAAACAGAACAGCTCAGGAGAGCTGAATTTTACTTTCTGTTCTGCTGCTGCCTGTCAAGACAAACCCGAACATGCCATCTGGCTCCTACGCCTCTATTTCTCTGTAGGCATAGCGCATGCAGTACTGCATCCATGTGAATTCTGCCACTCACATAATTTAGATTAAGGGCACAAGTCCACTCTATGAAGTTCAGATTAATATGTTCTACCTTCCAACAGGGGTGGACTTAATATATGCACGTGGTCAATTACTGCAGCGCAGCTGACAAGCAGGAACTTGTTGAAAGCAGCTGGAATTTAATCACAGTCTGTCTACCCCACAATATCCCATAGGTTATTTTCTCACTCTGTCATTTTCACACTCCCACCTGGCCTTTGCCCCTTACATTGACCAGTTCTCACATTAGGTAATTGCTTTTTTTTATAAATATCCAAGTATGGTACTTTCACTTAAAAAAAAAAATGCTACAGACTGCTATTATATTGGCAATAGAACTGATCTCTAGGGCAAAAGCTAAATCATCTGAAGGCATATAGAGATCATTTCCACTAAATCATATTATATTATCAAGAAAAACTTTTTCTTATTCGAACCTTAGATTTGTTTCCTCTTTAGCTAAAAAATAGTTTATCCTATAAAAGTCTAAAACAAACTCTTCTGGCACTCACTTGTAATTTAATTATGTCACTCCTGGTAGAGGAAAAACAAACAAACAAAAAACCCTCAAGAAAACTTAACGCATTATTTTGTAGCACGTTCTGTTGAACTACTGATTCCTGTTTGTGCTCCAGGCAGCTTCAAATCCTGGGATGGCTGGTCTCTTGGTTTTAGTGTTTCTGCTGCAGGATCTGTGCTTATTTGGAGCGTGTAAGCTGGGATGCAGCACTCACTTCCTGCAGGGTGATGGCTTTTAAGATTACCGATGATGTTTTTCACCTGACAGACTATACAAACTGTGATACAAGATTAAAGACCGTAGGCATGTTTAGAAAATCTGGGACAGAGCATAAACTTTGTTGGGTTGACTGATTTGATTTTCTCCTGCATCCGTTCTCCAGCGTATTCCTGATGCTCTGGTACCTGTCCTAATTAAGCCCACAGTCAACGTGAGAGAACTAATTTAAACTACCCTAATATCAAGTTTTGCGAGTCTTCTGCATCCTTTGTGGGCTGGGAAGGAAAGAGTAGGCTAGAAGGTGTATTCTTCCCAGGCTAAGCGGTACATTTTGGATTTTGCTTGACTATAGATTTCTGACATGTACAGTTGACCAGACAAAATAAGATGAAATACAAAGCAGATTTCAACCTTTAAAAATTCAGGCTACACCCAATATTAAAATGAGATTTTAACTGTTAGAAGAAACAATACAAGAAAAGCATCTCTGTCAGCTCTCTGGTTCTGTCTGGGCTGGGAATGCTAGCTTGTGTGACAGACACTCCCATATGGCAGCCCAGCCTTGGTGGTCTTTCAAACTATCTTAACAACAGGGCATCTAGAAAGTAGCCACAAATATTTGCTAGTCAAACTTGAACTATGTAAAAAAGTTAGCAGTTATCCTACAGATAAATCACAGTAACTATGTACTCTTAATCCATTTTTAAGCAACAGATTTGCCTAAAATACCTTCAGTAGTAGTATCAGCAGAGCAGTTTTAAATTTATACTGAAAAACCCCTCTAAAAGTGAGAAGTAGCTTTAGGTTATCCTGCTTTGGCTGATGGTGGCAAGACCATCAAAACCCAAGAAGCAATCACTTCTTAAAGCCACTCACATGCAATTGCAACAACATCTATGATTGCACCAGTTTGCTCCAGGAGTTGGTCATGACTGTCACTGTTCAGCTTACTTCTAAGCTGAGCCATTTATCACTTCCACAACTTTCCCATCAGATTTTTTCCACAAACATGCAACCGATGGTAGCCTCTCAAGGCAAAGCCTCTTGGCCACCCAACAAAAATCAATCCCCTTCAGCTTGTACAAAACCAGCAATGCACTGTTACAACCTTGCCACAACCGTTATCAGAATGACTACATTATTTTAAATTACCATTAATTTCATTTCATCAATTCTCATTATAACCCTTTCATCATTAAAAAGATATATAGTTCTTTATAGCTAGTTGTCACTTTTTGATAATGTAACGCAGCATGCCCTTCCAAATTTCCTCAGAACACAGTGGGCAGGGGTAGTTAACGAATTCGTAGATTGTTGTGGGTTTTTTAAGGGTATAGGGAGGGCGAAAAGGAGTATTAAAGAATATTGAGAAAAATTAAGTCAGTGTTAGGATTTGTTTCAACACCATAAATATTTTTCATCTGCATGCTTTTTTTAGGAACAACAAAACAAATAAGAACAAAAAGAGAACAAAACATATGCAGAGTAAGATAAACAAGACACTTGAAACAAGAAATGGTAACATGGATGATGAAGGTGCAACAGTGACATAAGCCTGGAACAGCTGGGTTTAGCTGTGTTACATTGTACACTCCTTCCCACACACTTACTTATTTTAATTCTTGTTTTTGTTCAAGATTCTCTTTTTTCCACATCCCAGTCTGCACTAGACTCAGCAGTGCTTAGCACGGTCTGTTATTAATAGATTTTGTTATAGATTAGGAGCCAGATTTCTAAAGTCTTCGCACTTAATTTCATGCAAACATGAATGTGCCCATCTTATTCAAGTGAACAGCAACACAGGCACAAATAATTATTTATGTGCACAAGCAACCAGCCGTAGATTCGGCAGTCCTCTTGTCCTTTCTGTGCATGACTCCCTCGCAGTGCTTTATATCTGAAATGCTAAATATCTGCTAAACATGTACAATTCTTACAACTTGTATACATTATGATATATAACTGCACTGATCTGGGAAGTCCTAAGCCTGGCACTTTGGATTCTCATGGTATTCTCTTTATCTTGAAGTACACATAGCAGGAGATTTATTGCTGAAAGGATAACAATACAGTGATTTTCTTCATACATTTTCTTTCCAGTGGTTCCATTACTAGGCTTATGTAATGCGCTGTAAATAATTAAGTAGATACCTACTAATAAGAGGCAGATTGGTTGCTAATGGCCATAGTACTGTCAACTTCAGTTGGATACTACACTACAAAAAGGCTAAAGGTAGACTGAAGTCCATCTTGGGAGACGAAGTCTGAAGTATAGTGTTTAGGACAGAAACAGCATCTTTCACAAAACAGAAGCCAAGGAAGGAGGAAAGGTTAAACAAAGGAGAGAGGGGAAGAAATCTTCTGTGACTTGTCAGGGGCAAGTCCCGATGCTGGAATCGATTAAACTCCAAGATATTTGGGCCATTACTACAAAAAGAAATTAAACCAGTGTGAACAGTTCTATCGAAATGTAGCAGTAGGACTGATGAAAGAAAATTAAGGCCATCTGATTGTGAAGCTACATCAGATCAGGGGCATAGCCAGCATCCATGAGTTAAAACTCAACTGTTTCTGTATGGTATCTCTGCATACTGTATCCTTCCTAAAAACACGTGAAGGAGAACAGAAAAGATTTTCATTTTTGTCAATTCATCTGCTCTCTAGCAAATCTGTTATACAGGACTAAAGAGCAGGAATCACAATGATTCATCTCACAATGAAAAATGGCTTAAAGTTGGAATTGTTTTCATGCATGTTTTTCCCATATGATCGGTGCGTGAGCTCTATCATCTATGCTAGTCCACTGAAAGCTGGTCTTAAAAGTTAACATTTTGAAACATTTTTTTATTCTTCTCTTTTCCTTTTCAGTTAGGGCTATCTACGATAATTGAGTCCGAGAGTTTCATTCTCTAACTATCTTATCTAAGAAATGCTTAAAATCAAAATCAGAACTGAGGTCCAAATGCAATTAAAATTCACAGCTTAAAAATCCAAATAGGCAACTTCTGGTGCAGACTTGAGTCTGCAACACTGCAGCATGTCTGCCCATATATTCCATGGGGAGGGAAAAAAAAAAAAAAAAAAAGAAAAACTACAAGGTAATTGTTTTGAAGATGCATTCTTCCAAACCTTATTTCATTTATTAAAAACTCTGATTTTAAGCTCCTGTCTGGTGACTGCTTGTCCTTTTTTAATAGTATCACAATTTAAATTAGTTTAATGAATTTGAATTTCTCTTTTAGAGTCTGTATCAACAATGCTTATTCTGCTTCATCATACAAACAGTTAGTACTATGCACCGAATTATCTTTAACTCGCCGCAATACTGAGACAGTGCTTCACTTGTTCCGTAATTTATAGGTCTGATCACTTCAAGTTTTCTTTCAGGCCTCTCCAAGATTCATGGCCTGTGTACTTCCCTCAGTACATCACTCCTATTCTGTCAGTCATTGTGCTGGGTCCATGTTCAGAAACATATTGACTAGAGAATTGATCTTCTGACCTGTTACTCACTGAATGGCCTCACTCCCTTCTATTGAATAGATCTGCAGCAAGGTGCTCTTTGAGGTCAGTTGATTCTGATCTTCTAACCATTTCTAAACATCATTTGGAGGTCACAGAGTGACAGGACCTTTACTTTATTTGTTTCTCTGCCTTGCCACAGAAGGTAGGGGATAGCAGTATGGATTTCACACGTTCTTTCAAAAAGGGGACTATGATATTTATTGGCTGTGGTGTAAATTTACCAGGTTAATTTACAGGAGAGAGTAGCAGCAGAAAGTCTAACACAGAAAAATGATCTTTTTTGGAACTGCAGGAAGTCAGTGACAGATTTGCCCATAAGAGTACACATGAACAGCCACTAAATGACAAAGAAAATGCAAAGTTGAGTATAAAGGTACACATGCTTTTTTGAACAGAGACTTATGTCTCTTCACCAAAACAGAATATGGAAATACATTTTGAATATATATATTTTATTTTTAGGAGATTAGTTATGGGTTTCTTTTAAAAACAGATTTCTAGAATTAAAGAACACTTCCAATTTATTTTCTCTTAAAATCCTAGACCCTAAAGAGCAAGAACCCACTAGCATAAAATTCTTAACAAAAACTCACCACAGAAATTGTTAGGTCAGATAGCTTTATTATGCCAACTCCCACTGGAGCTACAGGTCTCTCAGCTTGTATTCCTGAGTTTGAGTTTGCCACTGGCTAGATGCTCTCACTCCCTATTTATGAGATTAAGTTGATCACTTTACATCCCAGTTCCATTGTCTTAAAAAAAGACCAAGGCAATCTAGCTATCCAGCATTTTAGCAGAGAGAAAAGGTTGGACAAAATACTTCACAGGCATTTGGTAGCCATAACAGTGTCCCAGGTTTTATCTGAAGCGTCTAAGGTTAGTACAAGATCGCCAAATTAAAATACAGCATCTCTGACAACAGTTTAGAGGATACAGGACAGGATATTCCATATTGTCATATTTAGTCACTGGTAATGCTCACAGAGCTTCCCAAAATACTGTTCTGGTAAATACATAATATATTCAGCTCACCAGCATGTTATAAAGACAGCTTGATTTGCAGAAAAGGCTGTTGCAACATCATAGTCTTACATAGGAACTGGACACGTTTGGAATAGGAAGAAGCAATGTTCATGGCAAAATTACATGCAAATTAATGGGACATGCAAATAGCCAGGACAAGACAAACGCAAAATCATCTGTGCAAGTACGCATGTACAGTTCTGAATACCTGAATCTGTGAGAGAATATTGTCTAGTACTGCTCCCAACCCAGGTAAAGAACATTTATTGAAGCATGGGGGCAGACAGCACATCAGAGTCAACAATTCCAGGGGAAGCATATTCAATTAGTGGCATATGTAGATCTGCTAATTTGAAAGTTTTAGTTGTGGTGTTGGTGAGATTACTCCTTCTTTTCATGCCCCACAAGCCACAGAGCACACATGTTTCAAGATATTGTGCAAGCTGTGTCTGGAAAATAATTTTTTATTTGACCAGAAACAGTCCTATTAAGCCGTCTGCCCTACTGTGTAAGCTAAATATAGTACACATTACCTTAAAATACATTTAGAAATAATCATCACTGTCTACATGGCTGTAGACTGGTATGGTATAATTATCATGGCTTCAGCAGACCTGTGGCCACTTGCAGAATTTCTGGAGCCCATGACTGGGAAGTTTATCTGAATAATATCTGAACAGCTCTAAGTTTTCTTAAGCATACAGAAATGGAAGTTTAATTCATACCTTACAAATGCAAACAAGTATTAGAAATTCTCTCCTGTTAGCTCTTCTGAATTAGAATGTGAACTTTTTAAAATGTTTTATAGAATAATTTCAGTGGAAAAGAAATTTTACTGAAACAAAATTCTACACAAAACCTCTCAGCAGTAACATACACTTGGTACGTGTTGAGCTAGGAGCTACTTCAACTGAAATATTTATTGATTTCTTTTATTTAATAAATACAGCTTAAGTTATATTCCCACCTAAAACCTCTGTACAGTAACTCACAAGTACCTTATTTTTAATCTGTCAATGAATTTACTACTCATGAAAACAAAATACTAGTATAGCACGATCTTCATGCAGACAACATGAGAAACAAACTAGAAAAATCACCCCACAATCTGGCTAATTCAAAAGCAGCTGATCAAAGTCAGCTACATGTCTTAAAATTTTATGATTACTGTAAATGGACACTTCCAAAATTATTTCAGTGTGAAAAACAGCAGCATATCTTGCTGTCATAAAAATACACAATAGCCAAGACAAAAAAAGTCACTTGAGTTATGTTAATGGGTTTGGGTAGCAGATCGTTTTGCCTCTAAATAGCCTCCTTCTTTGGATTCAGCAGGCTGGTAAACACCATAAACTGAGATTATGTACTGGCTGCTACCACTGTCTAAAAACATGGTTGTTTTAAACAGCCATGATAGTTTTCAAACTGTGTGTTTTAGAAAGCTCAAAAGTCAAATTTGACTCAACCATTTAACTTGAAACTTGTACAAAACCAGATATAGTTCAACAGTTCAACCTCCAATGGCAGTGAGCTGTTTTGCAAGATCTGTTTCTTCATCACTGCAGCAGAAAAACAAAAATTGAAAGAAAACGAGAAGCATTGCTTACAGCTAATTATATTTAAATGAAGTTAGAGATGTCCTTTTTTCCTAAATGATATTTTTTTCCAAGCAAAAAAGCATACTTAGATTTTATTAACTGAAGAAAAAAAGACATCATAAGAGCATGTGGAATATGACAGGATCAAAAGATTTGTTTCAAAACATTTCACCAAACCACTTCAATTTCAAGGCTAGCTTTAGGCTTTAGAGCATTAGAGAGCAACAACCTTAATCCTACTTACCTGTTATATCCACTACAACAAGCAGGACATAAGAGTTAGCGGCACGGAAACACAATTCATGACAACATTAGAAAGTTAGAACTTCCCAAGAATGAAAATACAATGGGCCACATCCTTAAACTCTACTAATATAATTAAACTGGCATAACCTAGAACAGCAATTAGGTCCTGTACCTTACCATCTTAACTAGTTTACCCATCCATACCAGTACCCCAGTCAGCAGAGCACAAAGGGAACAAAGCAGAGTTTTGTCCTGCTTCTTTCTCAGACCTTAAGCTCCACAGAGCCACTCTCAGATTTGTCATGAGAGGATGTGAATGTTCATGCATAAACTTCTTTCAATACATAAATCGCCAATGCAGAATATACATAAAACTATTAACATTTATAAACACATTAGAGTAACAGTGTAGATAAGTAAACATGCTTACCTCGTGTGGATTGGTGTAGCCCAAAAGTAGATTTGCTGCCTTAATGTCTCCATGAACATACTCATTTTCATGTATATATTCCAAAGTATCCAACTAGGAAAGGATTTAGAACAGAAAAGAAAACATCATCATCTTCTCCACTCTGCCCCTAACCCTACCACCAAATATTTCTCACTTACACAGTGAAATCAAGGGCTACACAGACTGAGCTGACAAATTTGTTTTCAGTCAGAGCACAAGGACTACCCACTCTGTTCACAGGGTCTGTTCCCACCAGGCACATAGCTGATGGCAAATCATAAACAAGCCATACTTTGCCGTGAGGTATCCCTGTGTAACTACCTAAGAGTACCAGCTTCTAAAACTAGTACTTCATAATCACTGGAGGAAACGTTGAGAACATCAAGCTCTTAAAAAGAACATATTCAATCAGCCCTAAAGGTTTATAATATATTTGATCTTGCCAGTTATTATATGACCTGCATTTCATGTCACCATCCCTCTGCATCATCATCCTTCTTCAGCTCCTTACTGAGGTACGATAGTGCTAATTGTTATTAAAAAACACATTTGCACTTGGCAACTCATAAAAAGGACAATCTAATCCTGGCTTTTGGAGAGTACAAAGAGCATTACAAGTTTGTCAATTATGCGACTACGAAAGCCCTTCACTTTTCTTTTTAAATTATTATTTAGGTCAAAAGGAAACTTTGGAGGTGTCCAGTCTAAACCTCCTCCTTCAAGCAGGACTAATGAAAGTTAGATCAGGTTGTACAAGAGATTGAATAGTCAAGTTTTAAAAGTCCCCAAGGATGGACATTTCACAGCCTCTAGGAAGCACGTTCCAGTGCTAAGACACTCTCTGCGAAAACTTTTCCTTTATACTCAGAGTTCCTCTTCTACTCCATTTGCTGTGCACCTCTGTTCAGTAATAGCAGTCTTTCATAACACAAATGATAGTAACAAAGGAGCACATATACAATCTTCCATTAGTATGTGCCAGTCTACACATATTTGAAAACAAAACGGGTATTTGCAGACTAGCCTAATCCTGGCCTGTACAATCAGTATGTTCAGCAAACACACTGAAAATTTTGCATTCAGGCATGCAATTGTGAACTTTGACAAACATGGATATGTAATACAATACCCTTCAGACATTGGGGGGTGGGGGGAATCAATACATGTTAAAGCATATGAGAATAGGCTTACACATCTCAGTCTAGACACATATTTTGAAGTGTATGGTCTATGTTTTAACCTATTAGAAAAATGTTTGGTTTGAGCCCACCAACTTCCAGTCTGCAGGAGGGTCTTGATTTTCTACTTAATACTCATTTTATTTTAAAAAAAGATTAAAAATAAGAAAATACATAGCATTTACACGTGCTTAATTCTAAACTCAAGAGCTACCTAAAGGAACTATGTTAGAAAGATAATTTTCTAGTTGAACTCAGCAAGTTTGAGACATAGCAATTTCCTCTCTCTCTGTACATACCGTTCGTGCCCCAAGTTGCAGAACAGTCTCCTTCTTAAATCTGCTTCCACAATCTTCAAAGATTCTTTGAAGGTCTTCCCCTAGTCGCTCCATGACCATGAATCTATAGCTACCAGGAAATACATAAAAAGGGAGGAATCCTTTAAGACAAGACTGCAAGTTTGTGTCAGATTGAAAGGACTTATCTCCACTTTGTTGAAAATGGATCTTCAGTCAATCTGAGGCTTAATTACAATTCATCTTATTACCTTTTTCCCTTGTACTCAGCCAAGCCTGATCCCCAAAACACTGGAATTCCTAAACATCTTATGTTTTTGAGATTCATCCATTTTCTTACTGTAATAATAATAAAAAGATAACATTGGGTTAAAGGTAGCTCAAGAATTTCAGGTTTAGTGTGGGGGTTTTTTTTGGTTTTGTTTTAGCTATCAAGCCAAGGCTTTGAATGAAACAATGAAACAAATAAGACGTATTTGGCAGTTTGTCTAGCAAACAATTCAGACCATAACTTTACTCTGAAGATCTCTACATTCTGCAAAACAAGAAGCAGTTTTTTGTTCTAGCAATGTGGTACTTTGTTCCCTTAGAAGGCAGATAAGCAATTATCAATAGCTGAAGAAATAATTCCTTTAGAAGCTCTACTTTATTCAATACAGAATGCTTCAAGCTATCAAAAGTGCTTATGTCTACCAGTAATCTAAGTCATCTAAAGTCTTTAGGACAGTTCCCATGAATAAATCACATCCATGCTTAAGTGTCTGCAGAATCAAGTGCCTTGATTACTACCAAATCCTGTGATGATTACACACACTCTTAGGTCTGCACATGGAAATAGTTACTAGCAGAAATACGGTCCCCCAATTAGTCCATGTAGTACCTCTGTTCTAAGGCTGGCCTCTTTCTAGAGTCCATTCATTGTTGTGCACTCTGAAGCGTGCACATAATAAATTCGGCACGCTTCTGTTCTCCCTTCTGATCAGAAAGGACAAGGATGACATCCAAGAAAAGAAACCTATTGCAATCTAAAATTATTATAGCACCAACTAGGATTAGTTCAGTGTATGTGAAATGAGTTGGCTATCAAGCTCTAAAGCAACAGTTCTTATTAGATGTAGTTAAACCCAAACTTGTCCTTAAATCTATCTCAATCAGAACTGAGATATTACTTACTATGCTCTTGTTTTGCAGCCCTCTGGTAAAATTTCAGTTCAGAAAATAAGGGGCCATTTTCAAGATATTCCTATTGAGAAATAAACAAACTTAGTATCACAAAATGCATTAGAAAGACAACAGTTTCTAAAGAAAAGTGTATGAGAAATTCAAAGAGGATGAAACCCCTTTTTTTCCCCACCTCCCATATACCATGACATCTGAAATGTCATTTTCATAAGTAGCTAAAAAGAAAAGTTGTTTGGCAACACATTTTCATAACACAGATTCTTTCAGGAGTTATTTAAGACACTATTTTCAGAAATATTGTAGATCAGGTGTGTTTAAGTTCATAGTCTGATTTTCCTTCCTAAACTGTTGAGGGCAGTAATCAAGGAAAGCAAAGAATCAAGTCAAGGAAATACTGTGTGTCATGGAAATGCCAAACATATCCCCAAGCAGGGAACATATATATCAAGATATAAAAAAATAGGGAAAAAAACCAAAAGCCACAAGCATGCAATACAGACCCAATGCTGAAAATAAGGATAGATAATTAAGAACTGCATACAAGTTAACAATTTAGAAGTGAGATCTACACATTACCACTTTAATTACATGCACTGCATCATCTTCTACAGGAACATGAGTTTGAGGAGAAGCTGCAAAATGAGAAAGGAGATGAGGATCAAGCTATATGCAACAAAATATAACTGCCAAAGACCAAGCTAACATTGCATAAGGTGACCAAAAAAAATACATGACAAAGATACCCAACATTTTGTCTGAATTCCTGCTTTTAAAGGTCAGAGTTTTGCCGAGTTCAAAGAAAAACAAAACGAAAACAACACACACACAGAAGTTTTAATCAACAAGTACAGAAGCAATTTTAGCCAACATTTTCAGAACTCTCTCCCTCGATGCTAATTAAGGAGTAAGCAGGATGTCCCCATTGCACGTTTGCACCACAATGAGATATTCCATTATAACAGACTATGTGTAAGTCATTCCAGTCAATTGGATAACCTCTGTATTTGGTTGCTGTCAATCCACTGTCGTGACAAAGACACCACTTAAAAGTTATGACCTACATTATTCCTCTAGACAGGATTGTCTGCTTTCCTCTGTTACAAATTAATTTGGCCCTAGAACCTTGATTTCTATTCTGACATTATTTAGACACTGGCCTAAGTTAGGCATAGCACAGCCACCACCTGCCTAAAGGGGAGATGAGGGATTGTGTCTCTTAGTGCAAGTAGAGATTTCAAAACAATAATTGACCACATGTGCCAATTACAGCCCAGGAGACAGAACCTCTCTGCACAGACAATGCAATCCTATTTTCTTCTGACCCTGAGAGAACTATCAGTTCTCTCTGATACTACTGAAGCTACATGGAGCTACACTGGGATTAAAATTTAATGAGACTAAATCATCTTTTAGAATCATCACTGAAAAAAAACTAAAAAGAATACAGTTCCTAGGAAATAAGTGTCCCTTTCAAACTTCTTATAATGATCAAATACCAACAACAGTCCAGGTGTGAAACACTTCAACTATCAGCACACACAGAAATAGACTACTTTGATCCGCGTAATAAAAATCAAGTAAACTTGGATCTAATCAAACCATCCAAGCTTACAATTTTTGATGGTCAGGGCATAAAAATATTTTTACAATGAACAGACTCCTTCAGCTGCCATCTCCCTTCAATTCTATTCAGCATCTGCATTGAATGTGGCAGCATATACACCCCAAACACCCGCAGGGTCCCCACTGCCTCCTGCTTGACACTTCCCCATGTGAATGCTTCTGTGCTAGTAACACATCAAGATAAAATGAACATATCCTAAAACAGTAGCTCTGGAAGGTGTGAACTATCCACAGACTCAAACGAGTAGCAGTCACATTCAGAATACAATTTAAAACTATCATAGAACCAGGAAGGAAATTTTGGTAAACTTTGTTCTTACCGTATTATTGTACTGAACTGGGAATTAAAGTAAAGGTGCTTAAGTCTTTATCCTTCTCTGCCACGTGTAGACTATGTGTTAATAGCTGCAGACATTAGTTTAAAGGAACACATCCCATGTGTTGTCATTGTATTCAACAACATCATATTACCCAAACAGAATTAGATGTGCTCCCTTACTGACACAGATCAGAAAAGAACCTGTGTATAAGAAAATGTATTTTAATACCAAGTTACTTAACAGAGGTTTGATAGGTATAGAGAAGTATCAAATTTAAATATATTTGAAAGAGCCTGATCTAACTTCCCTGTAGGCATTTTGACATTTTATAAAGAGAGGCCTCATTCATGGTAATCTGGAACAGATAGTAACAGCTGTCAGGGTAATGAAGAAGAGCAATTAAAGGGAGGTAGCCCAGCAAAAGGGCCTAACCCCCATGGTTCTTACACTGTGCCGGTGTGGATGCTTTTCAGAGTCACACTGAAAGAACATCCTGAAGAAAAATAAAACCAAAACTAACTGGCAATAGTTACAATGTGAAAAGGGAGAAGAGTCAGACGAAGCTCAACAAGATACAGGAACAGATGTTCCACAAAATGAGTAACATGACATTCAAATCTACAAAAGGAGAAGTGGTATTATTGTTTTTACTGCACATACATGAAACAAGGCATAACATTCACAATGAATAACACTCTAAACTTCTTACACAGATAATGCTTAGACAATCTCATACATACAGATAAGCAGAAGTTGCATGTGTACCTTCTGTTACATCATTTTAATTAACCATTCATATATCAGGCAACAATACTTCAGCCGCAACTCAGAAATAAGACAGACTATTTTTTGTCCATAAATAAACATAAATGGTTTTTAAAAAATTGTCTCATTACTATGTATAGTTACTTAACAGACTGGAAAGGCTCCCAAGGTTTAACAAACAGTCTGATTACATACCTCATAGACCACCATCACATACTCTCCTGCGAGTTTAGCTCATAGTTAATTACTGTATACTCGTAATTAGCCATGTGCTAGCCTCGTTCTGTGTGGTAGCACATGGCTATTTATAATATTACAATCAGTTAAATGCTAGACTGCAGGACAGTAAGCAGAGACCCTGCAGGAGAGCAATGCTGATAGGCAGGAGGTCTCTGATGGCATAAGTACACACATAGAGTACCAGAAGCACTATATGGCAAGATTATGTTTGCAAAGGATATCTTAAAATGGCATAACAAGTGTGAGAGTTCCCAGTTTATGTTGCTTTTATCAACTAGAGACACACAATCTCCTTACGTTTGGGGGGAGGGGTGTTGACGTATGCACACAATCAAAACCACTGTCTGCATAATAGTTAACTGGGAACACTGGCACAAGATGAAGCTGTGTAGGGGGCTGTGGCTGTCTCTCTCATGCCAAGACAAGTCTCACAAAACACTTGCAAAAGGGAAAGGGCACAGCTCTATTTTCCCTTCCTCCCCTTCATCCCACAGTCACAGCTACCATGCTAGTGAAAAGCATACGAATTTAAAATGCACTCAAATAAAAGTGCAGTAAGATTCACATTCTTTGCCATAATTTCCAACTGTTGTACCTACACAACACAGTAAATAACTTACCTCAAATTAACCCATGTCCAGAATTCCCTAGTTTCACCCAGGCACAGCAGTTATGGTCTTAACATCCATTTTAACCGTGAATTTCATCCGTTTTGTTGCTGAGCGCCACAACCTTAATTAACGTAGCTTTCTAAATGTTAATAAGACACAGTAACAAAAGGGTGTTTCTGGATGAACTGCGACTTCCTACAACCACACAGCACAACTGCATGCAGTCTGACAAAGAAACGTGCCAATTCTATTTGCCAGTTCAAACGTGCTTGTTGTAGTTTTAGCAGTTAATTTGTGGCACTCACATTTGGAATATAGTGAAATATTTTCAATGGCTCTCACAGAACCAGTTTTGTTGACAAAGTTTACACAGTGGAAAAGAAAACAACATTGATTTGGCAGTTTGGAAAAACATCCCTGCTCCCGTCCACAGCTGGTGTCTTTGCCACTGCTGGATATTTTGAGGATATATTTGTTTGGGAAACATGAATAAAATTATTTTCAGAAGTTCTTAGGTTGCTAGTATTTTATTTTTGCTTTGTTTCATTGGTTAACTAACCCTGAAGAGTGATACTGTCAGCTTAGTTTTTTGCAGAAATAAAAACTAACCTCAGAAATACCACACTTCAAAGTTACAGGCTACCTATAAAAAACCTGGAAAAATTCTGACCCCATTTAAGTCAAGCCAAGAGCTGTTAAATTCAATGGCTAACAAATGGGGGGGAGTGTTGCTTAGAGCATCTAACAATAAAAAACGATCCAAGTTGCAGGAATATAGTTACTAAAAACAAAATGTACACAAATAAATAAAAAGTAGCATCTGCTAGTTAACACACAACTTCAAATATTTCCTACATACGGAGGGTACTAAGGCAAATATTTAAAGGCGAACAAAGCACATTGCTTTCCCGCCCCTGCAATATGCAATATTTCCCAAGAACTGAAACATTCAGTGCTTGAAGGGTGTTTACAGTCCATTTTTAATGCAGCCTAAGGAAGACCTGCTTCTCTGCAGGTCTTTTTACTTTAAATTACCATCATTTCCTGGACAGACTCTTTTCTGAGTAGTGTTTATGAATAGGTTTTTTCCTAGATTCTTCTTCTAGGTAGCTTTATGAATGGAGAGTTTTATTATACAACTTACATATACATAGCCCTCTGTACCATGCTTGTGAAACCATCTTCCACAAGACCTAACTAAACTGGTTTTGGTAGAAAATCGTGCTCAACTGCTAAACTGTTTTGCAGGTAACTGCAAATGCCTCCAAGTTAAGAACATTCAGTACTGGTAGGAAATTTCACTACATTTCTTACTCATCTTTCTATGAAACCTTAATCTTGATTCACTAGAGCCAAAGTTTTGTATTCCACAGCAATGGAAGCCACTGTTTGACTTTCAAAGTTAATTACTCTAAGCTGGAATAGGTATGACACATCCTTTAACCCCAGGCAGAAAAGCTATGCATGGTCTGCTCTTACAGCACTCTCAGATGGGAGTCCAGGCCTCTAATATTTAAAACTTGATGCACAAACTGTTTTCTGGCAAGATTCTGCTCCAGCCCATCTGCTAGTCTGACATGATGCCCACTCAGAAGATACTATGCCAGTTTCAGTAGGGTACAGGTGCCAAAGACGGCTGAAAGGAGTGCCCTCCAAAAGGCAACAGGTGCCCTATCTTTCATCCAAAGCTCTTCCTGTTACCATATAACACTGCTCAAAAATACATCCCCTGCTGGGGGGGGGGGGGGAGGGGGGGAGGGCAGCACGGAATCAAATCTGCTTTCTTGACTTTCTAGTTTTACTTGGCATGTCAGGGTCTCAGTCCCTGACCAGAACTCTCACAAGGCGGACTAAGCATGACAACAGCTCCCAAATCACAGGTCCATACACATAGGAAAAAAAAAAAAACCACCAAAACAAACACACCACATTATGTGGCAGAACACTAAAGTGTAATAGTAATGACCTCTGCAGACTTTGTAACAGGCTTTAGACTACTGTGTAAAAATGAGTTATGCTTTCAAAGTTAAGACTTCTAACCTACAGAGGACCAAAAAAAGAAGAAAGAGGGAAGATTCAAGAGGAAGCAGTAAACAGCAAGAACTAGTTGAGGTAAGGAATATTTCCTCCTTAACAGATGGTGCAGGCTGATCCTGTACCGTGTGGTCAGCCCTAAGTAACCACCCAGTAGCAAAATCAAGCTAAATTTGTCATTTAGTTTGCCTACAGACAGGGTGAAAAATTAGGTAATCTGCTTGCTGTATCTATATTTATACAGTTTAATATTAGTGACTAGATAAAAAGACTCTTTCCTGAAGTGGTGTTCGTCTGCCAGCAAATTTATTTTCACACTAAGGTTCACACCTGCAGGTACAATGAGACCTTTGCTGAAATGCATTTTAACATTTGAAGGTTAAGAAAAATCCATCCCTAACCAGTTACCGCTAGTGCTATTAATTACAGGGTTTTGCTATTAATAGTCTTCTTTCCATTGAGTTTATAAAAATCATGCTGAACGTATATCTTTCGGTATCATTTTTACTGCATTTTTAATGCATTTGCTGCACTACAGTAAATATTTTCAGTGAAGTTAATTTAAGCAACTGTTGAAGTACGTCGTTTCTCTAGAACCAATTGCTAAAGCCGACTTCCTAATGCAAACCAAGGAATGAACAGTATGACAATGACGGAATGTGCTTCCATCAATGCTTCTCTTTCTTCCCTGACACATGTATACCCCTGCTCACAGCTATACAAATTATCCATGAAAATTACTCTTTCTGAAATAGCAACAATCTTTCTTTCACACCTCAGCCTCATTCCCAGAACATCAACAGCAGAGTGTACTATGGTCCAAGCTTAAAAGCAGAAAAGGCCACAACCACACCGCTTGCCTACCTCAACCAGCAGCAGAGCTCGTGGCCTGCTGGTATTAAAAGACGATATTCACGTATTTAATGACCGTTTATTGCTCAAGCAGATATTCTTTGCCTCTTCTTGGAAAATGAGAGGAAAAAAAAAGAAAAAAGAAAAGGATAGCATGCTGGCTATACTGGTGACAGATCTCCAGACAGGGCAGAACTATCACCAATTATAGCTTTATCAATGTGTACTTTCCTGAGCTTCCCATATTGCAACAACACACACAAAACCAGCAGTCAAACAGCAACACATAAACACCTGCTGCAAAGCCAGCTATGAAAAATGGCTTCAAAACTTAGTTTTCACCTATCACTTACAAAGTCCCATTACAATATACACACATAATACAATTTAAACACATTTAGAATGTAATAAGTTCTATTGTAAAAGACACTATCTAACAAACGTGTGTATATATATCTATATAAAAAATACTTTGCAGAACCATCACTTTCCATGAGAAAGAAGCCTGCAAGTAGATAGTGCTGCGTACAGCAGATTTCACTGTGATAGTGGAATCTTAACAAAACATTGTGTGACCTTTCTGCATTTAAATTTTCAGTCCAAATCGTGCATTAATAGAGTGCTTGCAGCAGAACTAGAGAATGATTTATATGAAGACTGGTGTTAATTACTGACTGTGATCAGGAAGATAAATGAGAGAATGTAAGGCTCTCAGTAGCACCCTCCTCAACCCTTGCTGAATTTTCCAATGTACTGCCACTGTTCTCTACAGGGCTACAAACTAGCCGTGAGACCACCAATATGTCACATTCTTCCCCGGTTGCTCTCTATTCTGTTCCCCCTTATCAAAGGGATAACAGTTCTGTCTGAGGTGCCTGACAGCAAATCAGCACCAGTAACAAAAATAAAACTTTTAACATACAACAGTAGAGTTAATTCCAGCTTATGATCCATGTTGCTGTTGGTAAAACAAAACATCTCTAGATGGCTTCTATTGCTTCCGGGAGCAGAGGAAGCTCCCCTCTTCAGAAGCATCGGGAGGAATGAGTATTTGTAAGCCTTCTGCTGCTGGATTTGCTCTGGTCAAGATAAAAATGCAAAGGGAATCCAAGGGAAGGAACAAGTCAACAAAGAAACAGACAAGATGGCACACACAGGAAAGAGAAAGAATAATTACAAAACCAAGGAAAACGTTTGTGAGGCAGGACAGAACTTGCAGATAGTGGTAGCTTTCATGTACATAATTAGAAGTTTAGAAGCTCTGCACCTGAAGAGACTATTGCATCCTAGGGCTCAGGGTCAGTAAACGGCTTTCAGCAGCTTTGATTTAGTGAACAGAACCTTCCACAGAATGCATCCCTTGTAAATATATTTTGCAGAGATACTGTAAAATTTCTCAAGAACATTATTATAGATTAATGGAGTATGGAGTACCCTTAATGGGAAATTAAGCTATAACAATGCACATCAAAATCTTTACACCGCTACTGTAAAAATACTTATTAAAAGATATAGCCAGCAAAGTTAACCTTTACTTTTATAAAAGGGCTGTGCTGTTCATATCTGGCAGGCAGTCGAATCTGTCTCCACTCTCCTGTCTTGCCCACCTCTCTACAGCTCTTTCTGGGTTAGCTTCTCACTGAAAGTTTAGTGGTCCTCTTACATCTTGCTGTATATGCACTAAAAAGTAGTCTGAACAGCACAGAGAAAGAAGGTGCCTCTCAGCACCAAGCATCCATATCTTGCTCTCAAAGGTTCGTCATCTACTTCACTCCCCTTGACTCTCAAAGACAGCTGAACTCTTTTGTAGGATCAAGCCCAAAAAAAGCTACTGAATAGTATACTTTACATAATATAAACATATATCAGAGATAAAAGAGGTGGACTAAACAAGAAAGCTTCAGTCAGTGTCAATACTTGGGGATAAATCTTGCCCATTTCCTCTTTTAATTGTAGGATGAGCTACAAGGGGAACTAAGCCTTCAGTTCAGTGCTACACGTAACATTCACTACCCCTTCCAAAAGAAGAGATTAAACGAACACAAATACCATTATAATAAGTGGCAGCTGTATTTCTTCAGCCATGCTGTCACAAAAAAAACCACAGAATAGTAATACCAAGGGTTTCAGATTGTATTCTCATTCTCAACTAATCCACTGACTGCTTTGCACCTTGGTTCAGCAGGAGCCAAACAGCAACAAACACCACAATACATGAAACAACCTCAGTAGTCTCCGTGATCAGGCAGAAAACTAATCAAATCTGCATGAAACTGACTGAATCCCACATGCTATACCACAAGGTCCAGTGTGATTTGACTGCAACAGCAAATGACAGAGCTATATTCCGAGTGATTCAGGAACACAACATTTTTTGTCTTACACATGGAAAACTACACCCACTACAACCTTGCTTTCTGCACTGCATCCCCAGTTGCCTCAGTCCCTCCTCTTCGTGGGAGCCTTCTGCAAGATTCTGTCTTCCTTTCCTGTATCCTTGAATGGCAATATCCAGAGACACCTTAACTTCACTTCTTAGCTCATGATAAGGTCTACTTTCTTATGATAATATCTCATATGTGCTCTACGCACAGCATCTCTCCAATGCAACCAACTGATGTTTCAAAAGTAAAAAGAATGTAAATATTCTAAAAGTGCACTAGCCTTTGACTCCTCTGTAACTGCAGTTAGTTGAAACCCCTATCATCCTCACTGGTTCAGTCTGCAGAGCAGTTAGGTATGTGTGAACTGTATGAATTCGAAGTACTTTGAATACATATATTACATATAATACAAATAAGTACTGTGAATACATATATTACATTAATACAAAGTAAAAAAAACCCTCAGCTTAAATAAAGGGTAGATGTAGGGCCATACCCACCAACTGTTGCTATTTACTCATTCACTTCTGTTACACCAAACTACTCGCAAACATACACACAGCCGTAGTTTTCTCCAGGTTTTTCAGTGACTGTGTTTACTTTGAGGAAAAGCAGAAGCAGTGGCATTTAGGTTGTTACTGAAATCTTTTTGCTTCATTTACGCAGGCATTCAGTGGAACAAAGCGCCAGCTTATGGCTTTTCCCCCCCCCCAAAAGTTTCTCCACTCAAACCTGAAGTCTAGATGCAACTTAAATCCTGATGCACAAGTAAAACTGTCCACCCTCCTGTAGTTTACAGCCACACATTAATAGCTGGAAGAACAGTACAACTGGGCAACCACTTTTGAGAAGCAACATCTGACCACATATGGGACTATCACACCAGGAAATAAAATACGAGTCTTCAGTTGCCATTCAGTTCTTTGTGATTAACCATAATGGACATGAGGAGGGAAAAAAGAGGGAGAGGAAGAACACTTCAGTGCAATATAAAACGTTCCTGAACAGCTGAAAGCAGACAAGCACCATGAGATAGCCAGACAGATGTAACAAAGATCACAGTAAATCTGTCACCAAGAGATCAGTGGCACACAAGTGCTACATTTATGTCTGCAAATACGAAAAGAGCAAACATGCTAACCCTTCTACAGAAAATGCACACTTTTTCTCTCTACAGTAGGTGCTTGATGCTACAATTTGACACTGATGGACAACTCCCTCACCTCCATGAAACCACACTGAATCTAGTACAGCTCTGCATATTTGAAAGGAGTTACTAAAGACAAAAGAATTGAGAAGGCGCATGACATATGATGCCTGTTCTAATGAAAACTTGTCTCATTATAAAAATCTGGAAATCACACTAAGTGGAAAGCTCATGCTGCATAACAGTGTATTAACAGATTATTTTCTGACAAATCACTCAATATGAAGGAAACATCATTAAGAGATCAACTGAAAAAAACCAAGAGTGGAAAACAATCAAAACTGTATTTTCCATGGCAGAAACACACAAAAAGGAAAAACCTATAAAAAGAAGGTATAGCTGATTTATGCATAAAAGGAAGTCAATTTATGCATAGGAGTGGCTTGCTTATCAGGTTTTAAACTTTAATACTCCAAACAGAGAGTTAACATACCTCTTAAAAAGATCATGTTTGGCTCCAAGGACAATGCACTAAACTGCTTCTAGATAATTGTTTACCGCTGTCTTAATACAAGCTCAATTGAGCCCCTAACAGTCACTGTGGACTAGTTTGCCTGTATGTTTGCCATGCAAAAAACCCACCAAACCAAACTCGTAATATTGCCTTGAAAACAGGATTTGCTCTTTCATAGAGACCAGCAATAGTAACGTACATTATATCCTCTCCAGTGACCCAGAATGCTTTACAAACTGCCTTTCAGAACCATTCATTCCTTCTAAAACACAGACTGAATGAAACACAGAGGCTTCTTCTGAAGAAAACACAGAAACATATCTAGGCTAGAGCAAATAAAGAACAGCATTTCCACCTCTGGTGAAAGGTTTTAATTCAGAGGCGACACCCAGCTAACTATTGTTACTGTTATGTTTCTTGGATGAAAACTGATTTAGTCTTGGCCAGAAGATAACATTTCCAATAACCGGAAACCCAAAGAGCGCACCAGAGCATAAGACTGGCATAAGTCCAAAGCAGCAGCTAACGAAAGCATCGCCATTACTTTGAAGAGCATTGCCTGGCAGTGCTCTTCGGTAGTCTTTGACAGCAGCAGCACCTTGCCTACCCCACTCAAGCTCCATAGGAAAGTACAGTAGGAGCCAGCAAACTGGGCCGGACAGCCCACGAAGAACACGCTGCATCATCAGCAACACTTCTGAACAACAAGGACACCGAACAGGGCACTGCAAACCTCAGAAAACCACACTTCAACACAGATGACCACCAGCACGTAAACAACAGTAACTTTTTAAATCCATTCTGTCTTATGTCAGGAAGTTACAAAGAAAGTTACAAGTCATCCTCCTAATCACCACCAGTATTTTACCTAAATAGATCAAGCCAAATCCTCCCTGGCCGATCTGACTGCCCAGCCTCCAGACTTTTCCTTCAGTGTCTTTCAGGATCATGTCTCTTGGGAGAGGAACAGGCAGCTTGCCTCTGCCGCGATCCTTAGGCGGCATCGCACCTTGAGAGGGGAAAAAAATGAAAGAAAAAGTTGACTTTTGTCAGAAGAAACAATATCCCTCGATGTCCTTTGCCCAACAGGCACCGGGCAGGAGCCCAGCTCTCCGCGGCCTCCCCCGGCGATCCCCCTCAGGGCGGCGGCCAGGCGCCGGGAGGCTCTCCCCCGCCCCAGGGCCAACGGGCCTTTCAGTTGAGCGGCAGGCCGGGGCAGCTCACCCACAGCGGCCTCCCCTCCAACGGCCGACGGGACAGGGTAGTAAGCGGCCCGCGCTCGGCCCCACCGCCCGCTCCCCCCACACCCACCTCCGCAGGGCCCCCGCGGCCTCCCCCCGGCGCCGGCAACAAACTTCCCTGCCGGGAACTTCCCACAGGCCGGGCTTAGGCGGCGAGGGCCCGCCCGCAGCAGCCGCAGGAGGAGGAGGGCCGCCGGCTTCCCGCGGGAAACACCGGGGTGGGGAAGGGGGAAGTGCCGTACGAGCCCCGGCCGGGACGCGGACTCCGCCCGCCCTGCCTCGCCGCCGGCGGGGCGGGACTCCCCTCAGCCGGCCTGCTTCCCTCAGCGAGGCGGGGCCCGGCCTGTCGCGCGCCTCCCTCAGGCGCGCGCGGTTTCCCGCTTCGCCTCAGCCCGCCGGCCGCTCTGACAGCGCTCCCTCCTGAGGCGCCGGCACTTCGCTTCAGGGGGAACCGGAGAAGTTAGATGGCGCACCTGATCCCGCCTGAGCCCCATTCACTTCGGCTCTTCCTCTTTTTAAGCTGCACTTCGCAAGTGAGCAAAATTTATTTTTTTCCCCCCTTAAAGTGCTTTGGTGCATGTAGAAGTAGTTGATCAGACTGTTCCCTTCCTGAGGTAAAAAAAGTCTTAGCTCACAGGGTTTTCTGGGTGCAGCAAGGGCTTCAGGAGTTGTAATGAAGTCACAGAGCTGTCATGGCGCCATGTCAGTCAGGCCGCTTCATTTTTACCTCAGGATCTTCCTGGCATAGGTCAAGGATCACCTCCACACATAGAAACACAGATAACTTACCCAAAACCAGCATGCAGCACCTCCTGCGTTCAGCCCAGGTGAGATGACAGAGGCTTATGCTGCCTGGAGTGTTGGGAGCCATCAGCAGCCCTACAGCACAGCAGAAAGGGGCAATGGCCACCTCACAGGCCGGTCAGCCATTGCTCCAGGCAGGTACAGAGGACAGATGCAGCTGACCCAGGGGTGGATCAGCCTCATCACTACCATCAGCTTGTGAGTTGGTAATAAAGGACACAATGAGGTTTTTTTTTTTTTACTCACCAAGCTCACAGGGCATACCTCTCATCACAAGCCACTATCTTGTGCAAGCTTTGCTTTATTAATAGGGTCTACACACCCAGCCAGCACACTACACCCAGGTAGAGCTCACTGGGGAGCACCATGTCTTCCAAGCAATGACTACAAGTCCTTTTACCAAAAAAAAATTCAAGAATAATCAAAATCCAGAACATCTTCAGCAACCACATAATTTGCAAGTGAACTTAAAAGTAGTAACACAGATTATGACTGCAAAGTACGTATTGCCATCAGTAGAGTAGGCCTTAACATAACTCTGCTTCATCAGTCTTGCAGGCTTTGTGATTTTACTATTACTGGAAGGACCAGCTAAACAATTGCCAGTAGGAAGATCAGCCATAAAGCAAGCAAATTCAAGGTTGCCATAAAGCATTTCATAGGGTTTCTCCCCTTTGCAACAGCTGTCAAAACAGACTGTAGGAGCATGGTGTTGGGGTTGTTTTGTTTGTTTTTTCAAAAAAACCCCAAACCACAGATGCCCAGTGCTGCATCAAAGAAACAGTTACTACTCACTGGAGAGAGCTAGCACCTTTATTCACAGAGACCATTGGGGCAATGCTCTCAGGGTATCTGTCACTTGGTATGAGAGCCACAACTCTGCCATGGGTAAAGGATCTTTTCAGAAGAAAATTGTCTTCAAATAGTTGCCTGGGAATCAGAGAACCAGCCTCTGTTTAAGGAGAAAGCTTTTTTGCTCAACTGTTGCAAAGAGGTATGCACATGATTAAACTGAAACAAAAGCATGTATTAGAGGGCTTACTGCTTCTGAGCTATCTTTCCCTGCCCAAAAAAGTACAACATCAGGATAAGAAAGTAAAACAAATCAAGTGAGGTTTGCATCTGTCTTCTAGACATTTAGCAAATACCAGTGATAGCATTAGATTGCTAGCAGACACCTACACTGTTATATAGTTTAAGGCTTTTTTTTTTTTGTAGAACCAGGAGAAACCCCCATAAATTAAAAGACTCAAAATTTGTAGAAATTGTGTGGAGAAAAAACAGATTAAGTATGAATGAATAGAAAGATACAGGATCCTAAACAAAAAACTGATTAGACATTCCTATTTTTATTTTTAACTACACAAGAATTGGAGTTGATTTTCCTTTTGTTCCCACAAAACCATTGAGAATACTCTAACATCAGGAAGTTAGTGGAATACATTGATTTAATGAAAGGTTGGGGCTCAATGTAAAACTTTACAGTTCAGAAGTGTAAGTTATTTTGAGCTTATTTAGTGCTTTTTACTCATGAGCAAGGGTAAGATCACAAAAAAAACACAAGTTCATGCAGTTCTGAGGAATAACTAAGTCATCAGAAAAGGCTGTTTTAAAAATAGTCATTATAAGTTAATAGCAAAACTAAGAGTAGAAATAGATACGCAAAGGTCTCTTTCATTGTTAATTAATAAAGTAGCATATGCAAACTGTTACTGTTTTCAAAAACTTAAGTCAAGCTATATAATGTCTGTTTGCCTCATACAATACAGATACCTACGTAGGTAGCTGAGGTTTAAGGTCTTCAGTTTTTAAATGAAAGTTTCCTTGTGCTGTTAAAAGAAAAAAAAAAATGCAAGTTTACAGCTTCAACTCCATCCAAATGGAAGAGTATCTGAAGTCTTAGCCATCTTTAATATCATGGAGCTCTTTCACAGCTTGTACAGTTTAGCATTATCAGATAGTATAAAAAAGGTTTATATATAAAAAAGGTTTAAGATATATATCCTACAAGTCACAAAAAATAGTTGTGGGCTTGTTTGGTTGGGGTTTTTTTTGAGAAAGAACACATATAAGGTTAAAGACTTTAAAGCTTTTATCATTCATTAGAAGAGTTAAAAACCCTCAAAACAAATGTATAGGAACATAATAGAGACTAATATTACTCAGACAAAGAAAAGATTTACTACAAAGAGAAGTTTCCTGCACATACCAGGCTACTCCTGAAGAATGAGTTTGTTTGTCACTTAAATCTAGATCTTTATTAATAAATACCCATAACTAGCAGGCCCACAAAAAAAGTATGGAAATATCACTAACAAATTTTACATACAATTCTCTTCTAGACAGTACAAAACAAAAAAATAACATATGCATCTTTTTAAAAATCAACATAGATCAAAGACTTTACCTGAGAAAAGCTCTAATCAGATTAGAACTTGATACTAGGCCCTTTTGCCCTATAAATAGCACATCCCTGTGTTTAGTGGGTGGGACTAAGGAAACCTCTTCTCCTGTTGGGCTGAACAGGAGACAGGGTGGGGTTTTTTTCCTGCTTATCATCAGCCAATTAGCAACCCTCCCAAGAAACATGAGCTTCATTTAGTCAGGTTAAAGCCTCCATTGCCTCTTCACAGTTGCTTCAAATTAGCAGTTTGGGGGTGTGATATAAGGGGGATGAATGGCCAAAATAATTATAGATACGAGGGTGGGTTTTTGTTTGTTGTTTAGGTTTGTTTTTTTTTAAAAAGCCTAATTATGATGGAAGCAATTTCCCTTCAAGGTGATATAGCCACCATTACTGCCAAATTTAAGAATCCTTATAGGAGAAAGGTGTGTATGCTAATAAGAGTAAAAATATACAAATCCTGCTAGCATACAACTGAAAATGCTACCAAATTACTGTTATTTTACTTCCTGATGGCACGTTGCTACAAACAGCTGAGGGCCACAGGCCTTTCTCATGAAGAATCTATCCCTCGTGCAGCTCAGGTGGGCATTTTCTCATTACTCAGAATTATATATTAGAAGTGGTGGAAGAGAATCTGTATGTTTGTTTTAGTGCTCCTGATATTTTCAGGGTTTTATTCATTTGTTTTGCTTGGTACATGCTTCCTGATACACAATACGTGAGGAAATCTGAGCTTCTCTGCAGAGTTGGTACAGGTATGGTCACTGTTGTATTACTGAAGAAGAAAATGGTGGTGCTATATTTTTTAGGTTATTCTGTGATTATCGCTAGTATCCTGGGCTGGTTCTTCTGCAAGGTAAATACAGTGATCTAGTTTTGGGGTGAGGAGGTGAGTGTAGATCATTTTACATAGTGGATTGAAGTTATGTACCCAAGTGAGTTTTGAATGTATGGTTCTGCTATCTAGATATGTATCTAGGTGTCTGGTGTTATTTAATATCTGGCCTTTTGGATTTGTAGGCGCCCAAGAGGTGCTTTGAAAGTTAGAAGCAAGCCTGTAAGGTATAAACTTTAGAAGTTTTATCTTGATCTGTGGTTCAGAGGCAACATCCTACTCCTAATCCTCTTTCCAGAATAAGTTCTAGAAGGTGACAAAAAGCTGTGCTGTGTTATCATGGGTTGCATTTAAAAAGTGTGGTGAGATTCTCAGGGAGTGCTTTCTTGAAGTGTTTAATGATACAGCAAACTATTTTTATCTCTGTCCTGAGGCTGTATTTGTTTCTGTCTTTGCTTTAAAGCACTGTACATTAAATGGAAAACGGACCAAATCTTTATTTCAGTCCTTTTTTCCTCCTCCTTGCTCAAACCTAAGCTTGAGTATAAAAGATTTTAGTCAATTATATGAAGTTTTGCAGTATCACGTACGCAAAGCCCCTTAAACTTGCTACAGTAGGCGAGCAACTTGTAGCTTCTCTCACTGTTGCATTGTGACACTTTTGTGGTATTTAACACTGACACTTTAGCACTTCCACATTTAATTCCCCCCCTCTGCTCCAGATCTCCTTGTTGCTTAAAATATCATGGCTAAATTTACACTAGAGATGTAACATCTCTGTATTAAGACCATTGACAACAAGGCATCAATTTTCAGACTGCTTCCCAGTTTCTACTGAGAAATCTATTCGTGTTCATGCATCTGTGCAGAGTCCCATGCGCTTGCTGTGCTTATTCAGTTGTTACTGTTCTCGCTGCCAGTTTCTTAGAACTTTTAAAGTAATTACTTTTTGCAGTATCAAGGGATCTCCAACATCCAGGGGGCATGTTGCTCAACTCAGTCATTGTCTAGGTGCATTGACACCCATTTTAAAGACTCTTGACTCTATTTTGTGTGACTGGCCCCATGATTGAGATCACATAATTACAATAATTAGGAAGCTCACCTCAGGATATTATTAGAGCAACCCACCCAAACCTAAGTCCATATGGTTTGAAATAGCTAATGAGTCAGTTAATGTGCTATGTCCAGGAGTAATGGACACTCAATATGGATGGCATGAAGACATAATTTACCAACTTCCTGACTGATTAAGGTTTTCCATGTAGACAGTTCTTGTATTTTGCATCTCACAATAAGTTCAAAGTATTAAAGGCTTTTACGTGTTAAACAGAGCAGAAGAAAACAGCTGAGACTTTTAAAAGGCAGGCAAGAAATTAGTCCTCTCTTTAAAGAAAATACAAAAAAATGAAGATCTTGGAACTTTCATCTTAAATATAATACTGCAAACAAATTATTTGAAAAGCTCTATTAAAGTACAAGAGATGATAATGGCAATAAGTGACATTTGCTTTAATGCCAAGTAGCCTGAATGAATGACTCCCACACTTCTAGAGGGGCTGCTTTAGCCTCTGGAACTTGCCTACCCAGTCTCCCTCTAACACTCACCTTGCTACCAGCACCGTGGAAACGTGTAACCAGTTCTACTTCCTGAACTGAAAGCCTTGAAACAGGGAAGAAGTGATGCCTGGTTTTTGAATGAGCTACAGAATCTCTCTGTCCAGTCAGGGTCAGGACTCTTCTTGCCAAGTCTGTTCCTGGTCTCGCATCATTTTAATGGCTGCTGGGATGAGATGTTACTCTCAGTTCCTATCACTATAACTGAAAAGACGGTCAGACCTTGAGTGTGTTCCGTATCTCTTGCATTTCGGAGGTTTTATTGCTCAGGCCTTTAGAAATCAATTATTTATGAGCACTGAAGAAAAAGTGTTTTCTTATCTATGTTTATTTACTTTTGGAAATGTGCAAAGAGATAATGTAAGTTCATTGTTGTTGTGGGAATGGATTGTATTTGCAGGGAGAGCAGAATCTCTAGTGATTAGAGCAGAGAAGGGGATCAGGAACAATTTTCCTTATGGGAGTAATTCCAGGTATCCTAATTCTGGCTCTGCTACTGACTGACCTCATACAAATAATTTCATATCGGTTTCATTTTATCCATCTGTAGCAGTCTGGGTGGCTTGTTTTAAGGCACTGAGATTCTCAGGTGAGAGTTACTGTGTATGTATTATTGCCATGGCTATTATCTGATGGTAAACATTAGCCCTACCTTATCATGGGACATGTGATGCATTAGAACTTGTTTCCCATATAGGCAGCTTGAATGTATGTTCTTCTTCCTGTCATTGTTTCAAGCTTTTTTTTATTCAGGCTTCTCCCCTCCAAAACCAAACACATATGGAACACACAAAATTTGCATGAAGTTAAAGTTAATACAGTCTTGCAAAGAAAATAAGTAGTTTGCCTCCACTGGTATTCTTGTACATTTTATCCTAGGCATAAAAGTAAAGATACGCTGGTCCAAAAAGCAGGAGAAAGGTTGCTAAGCTTCCATGGTGGTTATTACTTAGATACTAGGACTTCTCAAAGGATATCTAGAAATGGAAATGAAGAAATTATGGGAATATGAGCAGTAGCACACCAGTGTTCTTGGTCTACAGGAAGCAGTGACTTTTTTTTCCTATATAGTAGTGTATGTGAAAAGGTTTGGAGAAACAAAGAGGAATTTGGCAAAGCACTCAGGGAGAAGGTGCATATAGTCATTTAAGTCTTTCTATTTCTGAGATTATCCCCATCAAGTTATTTGAGAAGGGAAACTCATCTGTCATAGCATTCATTATTCACATGTCAATGCTACCTTTTATGTATAAACTTAATTATGATGATAGGATATATTAAATATGACTCATTTTACTGCAAGATTGATTTTTTTTCCTGACCTCAGAATAAATATTGATCTTCATGATCTTTAAATGTAGTGCAAAGGTTGTTATATTAACGGCATATTAATAGAAAATAGCCCTGACCATGCAATATTAATATATTTGCATTGTTATTTCTCAGATCCCATCCAGAATGAGAGAGGCAGGGTGCCGATGCCTTCTTTCCCAGGAGACATCAGGAAGCTGTTGATTTTAATGACTGTTCAGACTGCTTTCAATTTGTTGTTGTGCTTTGGGTTTTTGTTTTGGGGATTTGTGGGGGGTTTTTTTAATTAAAAACAGTGGTGAAGTGGCAAATAGATTGTATAATACATCTAATAAAATAGCAATGTGTTGCTTTTCCAGCATGCCCAGGAAAGCAAGGTGCTGTCCTTACCTGATAGTGCTCCACTACCCATTGCCAGGCAGTCAATTCCATGAGCAGAGTCATAGCTGTGAAAGGAGACTGATGGGATAATTTGACTGTTTTGGATTCAGTATTTGGGGCTCGGATTTCTCCAATAATCATGCTAGTAATTTTCTTAACAGCTGATTTTTTTAAAAGCAGTTAGCTTATTCAAGTGAGGCTTTGCCCTGCTTCTGTGACTTTTTTTCCCTTCTTTTTTGCATTTATAGTGACTCTTGAAAATCCAGGCTTAGAACTGCTGTTCTAATGGTTGGCTGAACCAAGGCAGATCTGTTGTTTTTAAATATCCCTCATAGAGTAATTGTATATGACTTTTTTATAAAGCCTGCTCTATAAAGAGTGGAGATAAGAGATAATGCATTGAAATAACCTTTAAATAATACTGTATAGTTTCTAGAGGTCCTGAGAAAGCAGTGCCCACTTAGATAGAGGAGGAATACTTGTATGCCTCTTAAATGCTGTTTTATGAGCGGTCTTTCTGTTTAATACATGTTTTGAGTGTTTTGTCAGGTGACATAAGTCAAGAGGGAAGATGATAACTTCCATTCTATAGTTTACAGACAGCAAGGAAAAAACATGTGTCTAGTATGACATATTGCCATACAGAAAATACTTACAATTAAGAAAGGAAAGTGATTTGAGCAACTAAAGATCTGGTAGCCTGACTTCAACAGTTTGCAGCTTGAGAACTAATTTTGAAAGAAAGAGTAATAACAGTCCATGATGATAAATGGGAAATGGAATAAAATGCAGTATTGCTTTGCATCATGCCAAACTAACTTTGTATCTGTCTTTGCTAAGATAACTGATTTGTGAGACAAGAGAAATGTGATAGAATGAATTCATTTGGACTTCAAGGCATTTAATGCAGAATCACATGGGAAATTATTAATTAAGCTGGAGAATGTGAATAAGTGCAAAAAGTGTGAAATAGTGGAGAAATGGGCAAGGAGTAATAAACTGAAAGGGGAAATAGTGAATGACAAAGAGGTTACTAGTTTCCTAAGGATCTACCTCAGGACCTGTTTAATTCAGTATTACTAATTTCATGAGTAACAAAAAAGAAATGTCCGTGTACAATTTGCTGATGAATATAAAGTTGTGAGGCACTGGAGTACTGGTGTAAGAGAAACAGAACAGAATTTCATAATATGAGATTTGAGGCTATGCTTTTTGAGACTGCTGGTTTGGAGGAAAAAGAGGAGAGTCACAGACTGACCATGGGCTGGTAATGTGACTTAAGAAGTCTGAAGAAAAGTCAGGCCTGATGCTAGATTGTATCAGATCAAGTACTTTTATTATGAAATTCAGAATACATATTTGGTAGTCTTTCATTGAGAATTCATCTTTACTGTCCTGTATATTACTTAAGTGTTAAATCATGAATGTTATCTCAAATGATGCATGCAGAGGGCAATGATCATACTCAGTTCTGCTGTGGAAAGCAGAGCTAGATTATGACTGTGAATTGAGTTGGAAGAGGACCTCTTCTGCTGGAAAGTGGTTCCTGTAAGAAATGGATTTGAAAAGAAGTTGTGAAGAAATTTCTTTCCAGAGGTACAGTAAGCAAAATTATATAGTTTTTCAGATGTTAGGTGTATTGAGGGGTAGGAACACACAGGAAACCCTTTGCATAAACAGTAAGTGGTAGGGAATTAATTAACTTGATACATGAATTAGGAGCTGGGCAGAGGACAGAAAGGGAATCTTTGTTTTGTACCTTGAGAAATAACATCAGAAATACCATGAAAGGTAATAGTGAGGCCAAAGGTAATATAATGTGAATTATTTTAGGATATGCAAGGCTAGATTTTTGGAATCAACCTATCCTTCTCTTTCTCTGCTTCATGATGTGAAGACCTATTACTTGGTGTGCTAGTTTTGGCTGGGATAGAGTTCATTTTCTTCATAGTGGCTAGTATGGGGCTATGTTTTGGATTTGTGCTGAAAACAGTGTTGATAATACAGGGATGTTTTAGTTATTGCTGAGCAGTGCTTACAGAGTCAAGGCCTTTTCTGCTCCATGTACTGCCCTGCCAGTGAGTAGGCTGGGGGTGCTCAAGAAGTTGGGAGGAGCTACAGCTGACCCCAGCTGACCAAAGGGATATGACATACTAATGATGTCATGCTCAGCATATACAGCTGGGGGAAGAAGAAGGAAGGGGGGGACGTTCAGAGTGATGGCGTTTGTCTTCCCAAGTAACTGTTACGTGTGATGGAGCCCTCCTTTCCTAGAGATGGCTGAACACCTGCCTGCCGATGGGAGGTAGTGAATGAATTCCTTGGCTTGCTTCGCTTGCGTGTGCAGCTTTTTCTTCACCTATTAAACTGTCTTTATCTCAACCCATGAGTTTTCTCACTTTTACTCTTCCAATTCTCTCCCCCATCCCACCGGGGGAGGAGTGAGCGAGCGGCTGTGTGGTGCTTAGTCGCTGGCTGGAGTTAAACCACAACACTTGGGTATACTTTTGTCCCTTGCAAAGGAAAAAAGGCAAGAACTGCTGAGTTCTGAGATAATTTTGTTTTTTCCCATGGGATTTTCTAGAAAAAGGAGAGATTTCAGCCCATTTAAGCAGCATTATTAGTTCGGCGCTTCTAAAGTATAGCGGTACGATAATGGTTATGCACTCTCTGAGTAAATTAAGACAACGGCATTTAAGTAGTATATCAGTAATATCCTGAGCTCGGTTTGTCCCAGAAGTTATCAAGGGAAAATCAGACCTGTTTACTTCTTGACTTAGTACTTTGATGAAAATGTAACTTTTTGCGTTTTTCTGTGATTTTACAAATTATTAACTACATTTATATATTAGGGGTATCAACAGAAACAGTTCATGTATATTACTGCGTACATAATATACTGCATATGGTACTGTTAACTTGCTTGTTTGTATGTCTGTCTGCTCTTTGCATATCTGCTTCTGTGTGTGATATTTTATTGGAGCACGTACGATTGAAGAAGCTGATTGCCTGCTGTGGTATTTATCCTATATAAATTCTACATTAAGTGACAAATTTTAGACCCATCAGAGACAGAAGACTAAGTCCATCCATTGAATTCCTATTTGTATTATTACTTTCTAATGAATTCTGTACTACAGCAGGTGTCAAATCATATCTGTTGTTTTGCAATCGAGTATGAATAGAAGATGTATTGCTATTGCAAATGAATCTAATATGAATCTAATGAGCAGTAATGAGCAACTGTTTTGTCATTATTGAGGCAACCACTGTGATGCTAATAAACTCTCATTTCTACTCTTTAGAAAAAAGCACTGACCAGGATTTATAACATGGCCTTAATGTCCCAAAAGCCTGAGGCAAAAGAGAAAAGTGGAACCCCTAAACTAAGCATAATTTAGTCATTTTCTGTGTGGCAGGCTTCTTATTTTCTCTTATTAAACTAAACCTGGTTTAAGTCTTTCAAGCTTTCTTACATTTGAAAGGAAAAAGGTGAAGAATGAGTGTCTATTAAAGGAACATAAAGTTAAGATGATGGGCGTTCTGCCTTAATTTTCTTTAATGTAAGTACACTAATTTCATACTTCTACACTTGACAGTGCTTTTGTAATAATAAAGGGAACTATGTGCAACTGTTTTAAAAGCAGTCACTTTAAAAGTAACAGGCCACTAAATCAACATAGAACTATCATATATTTTGGGGGAAATACCACAACTGTGTCTTAATTGAAGCTTCATTTTTTATTTTTTAATTTATTTTTGTTGTCTGGATGATAAGACTGCTGAATAAACAAAAATCTTTGACACAATAGCATCAATAGCTTAACTACATAACTGATATGTAAACAAGTTCTGACTCCTGTGTGGCTCTGCCTTTTCCAAGTATAAATAATACATAGAATGATACATAAAGCTGTGTAAAAGGGACAGCTGGGTACATGGTACTTACAAGTGGAGCACAGGAAAACCAGTCAGCACTGCTTTTCTAAAAGCTAAGTACTATACTTCCATCAAAAAATAATGCTTCTGTGTATATAGTCTTCATGGACTCATCTCTCTGTGCAATAAAGCTAGATGCACTGTAGAGATTCATTTCGGTATTTCATTTGGAGGTTTGAACTATTCTGTGTAGGGTACAGCTGTTTGTTTTACTACAGTACACTCCATACTTGCTTTAACTGCTGAATGGAGACTATACTGCCAATATTTAAGGTATTATATAGACACAGCAGTGAAACTGTGAATTCGTGAGCAAGCCAGGGGATGGGCATTAGGACAAATTACAGCAGTCATCTCTCAAAGTTGCAAATAGGGCGTCAAAGGTTGTATGAAAGCCATAAACTGTTCCTCCGTGCTGGGGCATTAAAAGGACTTTTGGCCCACTGAGCAGTAGCTTGCAATAGTTCTCATTTACTGACATTTCAATTCCATCTCGATGCCTAAGAAGGGAGGGGAGCAGGAAGCCAGGATGCTGCTGGCTTTCTATCAGTTGCTCTGCCACTGCTGTGTTGTTAACTGGGTAGGCCATTACATTCAGCTTCTCTTCCTATAATCAGTAATATATGGATCATATTTACTCACCCTTTAGGTATATCACAGGGTTAGTTTTTAGTAATGCTTGATGTGCAGAGTTGAAAAAGGCAACTCAGCCTAATAGCATCAGTATCCTAGAACTCACCAGGAAATACTTTTATAGATATATTCACATTCACTCCAAAATTCATGTTCACATAGCTTCATTGACTCCAAAAGGAGTCAGTTCTCATACTCCACAACTGTTCTGTAACACAAACAAAGGCACGACAAGGGGAGACAATCAGGAGCTTTGCTTTGAAAGTATAACCCTGATCTGAACTGAAACACTAGTAGAGATGCATCCATAGTTTAGAAGAAAAGGTGAAGCAAGAACAGGTCCAGGTCTCAAGCATCACTATTAAACCACCATCTTTAGACAGGAGAGTCTGCAAGTTGCATGTGGTGATAAAAGGACTTCAGCTGTAGAAAGCTTTTGTACAAAATACCTGATTTCTTTTTGTGCATTATGGTGTAATCCACTGTATTAATTTCCTTATTAGGGATTTGATTCCTTAGATGATACATAAATTCTTGTGATGCATTGCATCTAATGAAGGCTTTTAGGTTGTTCATGGAATTAATTGTACTGTATGTACAGGTGACAGTTTGAAGATGTAAATTAATATTGCATCAAAGTTCAAGACTACTTATATTTTACTTTGGTAACTATAATTTCACAAAATCATAGAGTTTAGGCCAAAAAGGACCTCTTGAGGTCATCTGGTCCAACACCAGTACACAAAGCAGGACCAATTCTGAAGTTATATCAATCTTGGAAGTTAAATCAAATTGCTTAGGGCCAGAGCTTCACTGTCACTTGAAAGATGTAGTAGTTTGTTATTGAATGTCTGGCAGTTTTATTACAATTCACATTTTTTCTGATTGCTTTCCTCTGCACTAACAACAGATGTATATTGCAGTGGCATCCACAGGCCTTTGTTAGGACTGGATCTTTCCCATAGCAAACATGGTAGAAAGAGAGGTGGAAGTGGCTACTCACTGAAATGTAGCTTATGATCACAAGGTAAAAATGTTTTGTGATAGCAGAAGCCATCTTTCTGTTGCTTTGTTTGTACAGCACCTTATAGACAATGTCTGGATTCATGACTCAGGCTCGTCTGTGTGTACAATGTGAACAGTAAGAATGCACGGGCTAAAGTTTCCTGTTCCCTAACAAATCTGTCTCAGTGGAACACATTCAGCATTTCATCTGACCAAAACCAACAGGCTTTTACTGGCTACCTTTAAGAAAAATACACACAAGTACTCATTCAAGTCTATACATGGTAACCTAGCAGTGCATATATTATTATGCATCTTGTATACATCAGTTTGAAGTATTTTATGATTTAATTAATGTGAGTATCATTTACATTTCAGTAGTGGTCCATAGCTGTTTATATTGAGATACCTATAGCCTCTAAAAATACCATTTAACCTACTTCTATAATGTCTGTGTTTCAGCATCATTGGGGAAGATGGGCTCAAGATATTAGAAGTTATAAATTTGTTGGAGAAACAATGACCTGGAGGTGGCTAATGAATGGGTTACAGAATTTTATGCCAGAGGCAGTAAGTGTTGAGGGTCTGTTCATCTGACAGACTTTTTTTTACTTATAAATTTTGCTCACATAGAAAGGCAAAGTAGTTATTAACTCTGAAGCCACCTTGTCATGGAATTGCTGAGTAGTAGACAGCTGAGCTGAATGTTTCCTTAGACACTATCACATGTTTGCAGGGTCAGTTTCATTTTGCAGTAAGGAGTTGTGCACTGGTGATTCTTGTGCTCTCTGGCCACAATTCCGGAAGCTCTGGACAATTCTTTGAGGTCTCTCATACCTTCTGCAGTGCTGAAACAGAGCAGAGTTGTTGCATGCATGAGGCTACAGAGGTCCAAGGGGACTTGAGCAATTGAGTACTCAAAAGAGAGGATTCTGCTCAGTTAGAGTCCAAGTGACAGAAACGTTCCCAAAGATTAGACAAGAATGGAGAAAAAGTTGGCAGAAAGGGAGCAAAGGAGAGCTTATTGTAGTTTTTACTGCATTATGCATAAATCACAAGAGACTCACATGGCATCGTCACTAGTATGTAGATTACAAGAATCTCCCTTTGACAGGGGCATGAGATAGAGAGCAGATGTTCAAGGCTTTGTGTTGTCCACCTTGCAGCCTATGTTCTGAAGTGGCCTGTGGGTGGAGTGGCTTGGGTAGGAAAGAGATTGCTACTGAAATTTGGGGCAGGCAGGTTTGGGAAGCAGTTGTTGTTTAGACCATCTTTGAATTCTGTAGTTACGCAGGGAACTTTCCAGCAGCACTACCAATGGTACACAGACTTTGTCATGCTGAGTGTACTGTTTGCAAACTGTGTCAAGCTCCACTTGGAAAATTGCACCAAGAGGATAAAAGCAACTCCAAAATAAAGCACTATGACTGAAATAACTAGAAATTCAGCTGAGATGACTACAATTTTTCTGCTTGTATAAGATAAAACTGCCTTACTGCCTTGTATAAGTGTCTGTCCCTGACATTGTCATTATATCACTACAGTGACCTACTGTAGTTGAGTGGTTCATCAGATCGAGGCTTTATGGAAAGTAGATTGTCATGGGAGGGCATTTGATGAAATCCCTTAAGGATATAAATATCACTTGCAGGAATCCAGAGGCATGTCTTCAGGAAAAGAAAAAATATTTCCTTCCAAGAATCCTAGTCTTCATATGCTACTACTTTTTACATAAATAATGAAACAGCTGTTTAGCATAACCATTGAAAACATGTACTAACTTTGTTTACATAAACACCAAACCCTAGACAATCTCCAGAGACATCCTTCCCTTTGCTTATGGCGCTCTTTGTTCTGCTGCCTCCTCTGACTAAATGTGAACAACAAATTAATCAAGGGATCATTAAGCTCTAATAATCTATCCCAGTCCATCCTCTTGTTCACATAGAATAGAATCATTTAGGTTGGAAAAGACCCTTAAGATCATCAAGTCCAACCATAAACCTGACACTGCCAAGTCCACCACTAACCATGTCTCTAAGTGCCATGTCTGCATGTCTTTTAAATACCTCCAGGGATGGTGACTCCACCACTTCCCTGGGCAGCTTGTTCCAGTACTTGATAACCCTTTCAGTGAAGAAATTTTTCCTAATATCCAATCTAAACCTCCCCTGGTGCAACTTGAGGCCATTTCCTCTCGTCCTATCACTTCTTACCTGGGAAAAGAAACCCACATACACATAGTTCTCTTCCTGTCTCTGTGGGGCTGGAGCAGGGAAAAAGCCCCACCTTCCATTCTCCCCTATTACACTACTGCCAGTGTATACACACAGTAAGTCAGTAAATCTCCAATGTATCCTTTCTGTCAATGTGGCTCAGTTCAGCACCTGATGGAGCTAATGCTTGGGGAAAGGGTGCTGGAAACTAGCTGACATGCTAGGAATTTTGGTGAGAGGTTTTGGTAAGCATGTGGCTAAATTTCTGGAAGAGGTGGGCATGAAACATTGTAAGGAGGAAGTAGTAGCTTTAGCTATGTATGCAACATAGCTTTATAAAGCTATATTGAATTGTATTTACATTCTTATGAAACCATTATAAACACTACAAGAGCCATGTGTAAACCAGCAGCAGTATCACCATATAGATAGTATCCCGTTCAGATTGAGAAATACGATCTTGCACTTTTTCTCTGTTAAAGAGCTGACCCCACTCTTAAGGAGTGAAGGGCACCTGAATCTAAATGAGAGAGACAATATGCATAAAGAAAATGGAGTTACATTCCCTATTCTAATAGGTGGCAGAAAATCTATAAAGAAGCGCTCTGTAAATTTGTTCACAAGGCATGTGAAAAAGCAATAATGCAGCCAAGGTAAATGTTACCCATACAGAAGATGAGCCTACTGTGTACTAACATTATAGAAAGGCCATGTGTGCTGTGCAGTAGAGTAAGGACATATGTATAAGGAGCACCACAACCAAAAGGTGATGGCCTCCAGGGAATCCTCGCTATCAGCTTTAATGCAACACAGATCCAGGCCTCAAAACCTCTGCAGTGCTGCTAAGCCTTCTTCACAAACTCTGAAACCACAGATTTTAAAGCATACTGTGTGGGGAACAGTCCATTGCATCAACCATATAATGCATACCTGGCCCCAGGCCCTCCTTCCTCTTCCAGGAGGGAAAGATGGCCAGTCACCAAGTGTAGATGTTCAGACATATGGCTACACACAATGCATATTGATAAACAGATGATTTTTCTCCATGGAAAACAGCCAGATTATTTTAAAGAGGCTTGATGATGCAAAGCCAAAAGCTCCCAGCCAACAGTTATGAGATGAAGTTAATGGTCAAGTCACAGGATTGGGGGAGAGGAAGCAAATCCGTACCTCAGCTTTCCAAAACTGGGGTTACTTTAAAATGTCTAGAAACGGTTTTGGTTTGCCTTGCGTACTGACCGTGAAATACCAAGTATGGGAGAGAGGAAAGATTTGCAGGTGTCTTGTGGGATGATTTTCTTGCTTATAGGCTATAAAAGTAATCTTTCTTTCAGAGTAAATCTCTATCAGCTCTTCTGTCCTACCAAGCTATGATAGGCCACAGATTTGGCCCCAATAACTAGGTTGGGTGTAGAAATTACAGGGTGAAGTTTTATAGCTTGTGATTATTTGAACAGATGATCACGGGGCTGTCGCAGCCTTCACATCTCTGAAATTTCTAGACCTTTCAACTGTATGCACTGTCAGGCAAAGGTGTACCCACTGGATATTTGTAACCCTGGTTGCCACTCCTGTTTCACTAAAAGGAAACTCTGTTCCACACCTCTGTATAGTTGCTCCTAACTTAAAAATCGATGCCATCATCCAGTGACCTGAACATTTTAGGCATAGTATATTGTTTATCGGATATATGCATTGTTTCTGGTTTCGTGGCAATTGTGCTCAGTAGTTTAACATAATTTTGTAATCCAAATAGAAATCAGTTCAGTCTGTTTTACTGCCCTGCAGAAGGTACTTGTTCCCTACAATTAGATGAATTGGAATTGCTTGATTTTTGCAATACTTTCTTTCTGTTTAAGTTCTCAGTTTCCCTCAAGCTATCGGTGATCTTGTCATTCTCTAGCTCTCATGTGCTTTATTCCTTGACAATGTAGTGGAGTTTCACTGTGACTTTTAAATCTCTTTTTTAATAGCTAAATGCACAAGGGAGTGAGGTTCATTTCTAGTTCTTGGGAGATATTTCTTGTCCCCAGTTCTTCTGTACTATTACAGGCTTATTTTTTGGCAAAAGGAAGAGTAAGATAATTCCAAACACACTCTCTGGGCACTACTCTCTATTTCTTGACTCCTTGATACTGTGATGCTTTTGTATTTGTCTAATGCAAGGCTTTAATTTCATCAGTGTTCTCACGCAGGCCTCCTGATTAAATAAGAGTGTGTGCTTGGTAACTGCCCGGATCACCTTTGATCTGTTTTGAGAACGGCCTCTCCAGAGGGTCTTAGTAACACTGAGCAAAAGCTTGGTGTCAGTCCATGGCAGAAAGTTACCTTGCCCTGTGGAAACCCTCCTGCTCCTGTGTTTTGGCTCATTTCCTTTAGTGAGCAGTTGCTGTCATGAGCAACCTGCTGCTTAGTGCAGAGAGCCTTAATGCAGCTGTGCTTGTGATTCCTGATGAGCTTCACTAGGGACTATGCTGCAGCCCTCAGAGGAATTAACTTCTTCAGTTGAGCTCTATCCTTCTCAGAGCCACACTGCCCTAGATGACACTGTGTTGCTGATGCTGAATGTTGCTGTAATGCAACTGTGTGAGGCAGGCTGATGAAAAAGTCGTCATAATTTTCAGTTAGAAAAGGCAGAACTGAAGCAAGTGTCTAATTGTTAAAAGATTTCTGTTCTTTTCATCAGCTAGTTTGGGATGTTTTGTACAAGGCTGTTCAGTAAAGTTCAAGGGTAACTTGATTTTTAAATTTTTGTTGTTATAGCAAGGAGAGATTTTTTTTTCCTGATGGAAAAAGAAAAACTGCTGGCATAATATAGCTTTTTTTAAAAAAATATTTAAGGGGAGAAGGAGGTTTATGGATTAGACAAAGAGGTCATTTCTAAATAGAGAAAGCATAAAAACAATCTCCCTATTGAACTCTGTAGTTGGGGACAAAACAGTTTTATGAAACTATTGCAAACAATAATCACTGTGATAAAGACAGAGGCTCAGGCTCTGCAGAACAGTTCTAGTGATAGTCATTCAGCTTCTGATTCGTGCAGTGAAATCCAGAGAACAGAAGGCAAAGGACGTCCAAGTGTAGTAAGTGGAAAAAGGGTAATAGATATTTTACGTTCCAGGTTTAAAGAGATTGTAAAAAGAGAAGTAAAAGAGAATAAGGAAAGAACCTAACTTTTTATTCTTTTGGGCAGGAATGTGGGAGACTTCTGTAACTTCAAGGAACTTTGTTTTCAATGTCTGGAATGATTTTTCATTGATTTTCTTGAGGGTTCCCCAAGATGTATTTTTAAGGTGCAGTGGCTAAACAAAATATTATTTGGAACTTCTCTTTCCAGCTTTACAGTGAAAACATGGCAATAAATGCAGCACGCATGCAAAACATCTGTCAGAACCTGACATTATTTCCTCTTTATAGCTCAGAGTGGTTTTTCATTAATTGGTTGTAAAATGAAAATATCAAAAAGCTTGTTCAAAATGTAAAAGTAAAAACCATAAATGCGTAGAGAGCTGTGTTTATAAGTGTGATTTTCATGCTGACATTTGAATGAGTAAGAAACACAAGCAGATGAAAAAGAAATGTAGACAAAGTGTTGAAAAGTCCAAGAATTAGTGCATTATTCTTCTGTTTTACTAGTTACTGTTAAAGCATGCAACAAGCTTTCAAGTTTTTTGCTTTCTCGTATCTTATGTGCTATGAGCCAGTATGTGATGGACTGTCCCAAGTGACATGATGCTCACATATGAGGCCATTTGAGGATTTTGCAGTTTTGCAAAGAAAGCAAAAGCTTTGTAGTTTATGCATCAAACTACTAACTTACAAGTGCAAGTCTTTTGTCTGCACCGAGCTTGAGACTATGGACTATCATAAAAGGGAGGGGAAACAAAACCTGTTAAAGAACTTTTACTGCTTTGAAAGGGGAAGCAGTTGAAAGTAGAGTACAAGCACATGCTTTTACTGGTGTGATCACAGTATTGAAGTTGCTCCTAGGGTTTAAATGGAATCCAAACAAATCTCAGGTCTCTGCTTCAGTGAGGTACAACAGACAATTAGTCTGATGACATAATTAATGGATATTTGGCAGAAGTGAGGTACCAAAGGGAAACAAACAAACTCACCTGTGTCAGTATTTAGATTTTCATAAAACTTGCATCTGTTTTGCAGATGCCTGTCCAAGATGTATAACAAGCATTCATAGGAATTCGGATTTTTTCACAAAATGTTTGTATCTGTGTGGGGTTTTGGTTTTTTGTTGTGGTTGTGTTTTGTTTGGTTGGGTTTTTTTAAATTAAACCATTGACTTCCAAGGAAATCAGCAAACTAGCAAGCCTGTATTAAAGTGCATTTGCTTAGTGTTTTTGAAGTAGACTACAGTGCTGTCGGTAGCCCAGGAAGGTAGTGACATACCAGATGACTTCCAGATTACAAAGAATGTGTTTAAAATAGATTTGTATTTTATATTTTTAGATTTTAATTCACAGAAGTGTATCTCTTGTGACAGAGATGTAATATTCCAACCCACTACAAAAATAGCTTTCAGTTAGATACAGTTTGATTTAAATGATTTTTTTTTTTAAATCAAGTGAAAATTCTTTCAAGTATTTTGCTTTCCTCTCTGGTTTTTACCCCTTGTTAAAATTGTCATTTAAGGAATAACATTATTAATGATTTGTCATTTTTCTATAATTCTGAACAAATCCACTGAGTAAATTGTAACATATAAAACAGAATTTCTAGAATAATTTGAATTTAGCCAAGGTTTGTATAACATTAAAAAGTCCTGTTTGGTCTAGTCATATGAAAACTTAGTTTATTAAATAAAGGGAAAGTAACTGTCGTGTGCACAACTTCTACTTGCAGAAGGTTTTCAAAGATCTGAAAAGTCTTATATCTACTAGATAAATTACTTAACTCGTTTCCTTTTAATCTTTTTACATTGTGTAACCACAAGTTATATTACAAGCCTAAGTACTGTTCTATTTTCTCTTCCTTCTCCCCACTTACTTGAAGTCCTAGCTCAATGAAGTCAATGGAAAACTCCTCATTGTGTTCTGTGGAAACAAGGCTTAGAACAGAATACTTGGTTCTTCCTTCTTTCACTTCTGCTTTCTCACTTTTTTCCTGTTTGCCATGTCATTCTCTCATTGTGTGAAAATGGAAATCTGATTCAAAGATGATATTTTTAAATAGGTCAGCTGGACTTCAGTGTAGTGTTGTTTGGAGGTCAGCACAGGAAGAAAAGATTAAATTAGTTATGCGGTGACTCATCAATAGAGTCAATAGGATACCTTTCCCAAAAATATGATTTCTATCATGCTGATATTTGGACCAAAGTCTTTGCAAACCTATTTGAGCCAAGGTGATAAGCCAGTCGGTGTGTTTCATACTTTTTTTTTCTGCAAATGTTTAGAATTCTTCAGATATAAAGGTGATTGTTTGAGAAGTTTTTGTAAGCTTTTATGCAAAACCCATAATAAATAGAACTTTAGAAGTCTTCTTGGAAGCCATGTTGCTTAAAGTATATTTGGCAGTCTTCAGCATTATAGCACATTATGGGGAACATTTGCTCCTTATGCTCTGTCATGTTTTCCTAATAGATTGCATTGCCAGACTCAACGGACTGCTTTGTACTTACCAGTCTCTGCTCTATTCTCCAGTCATGTCCTAGAAATATGGCTCCCAAAATTACTTTTTGCTGATTTGACATTTATCCCGGTCTTCCGGGAGATTCTTCCAAGCAATTCTGTCAACAAGACCTTTGTCATTATACAGAAACATCACAAAATACGGTCTATATCTTTTCTCCTTATAGCGTTTGGCTCTTCAGATGAATTCAGAAGGAACCTCATCTGAGTCTTGGACATGGTTTTTTCAACAGGATTATCTTCCCTGGGATAGGTATATTTTCAGTCTGATTCAGTTTTTCTTTGAGGCTCTGCAAGATTGCAGAATTTTCATTCTTGGAAACTGCTGTGGTGATGGTAGATCTATTGTGTCTAATGGCAGCTAAAGATTGCATCCAAATTTCTATATTTTCCAGCTGGCTTTAGCAGATTGCAGGTCAGTTTTCTGCTGTCCATCCCTACATAGTGTTGTAAACCCTGAACATGCAGAGAGTCACGCATCTGTAGAGTGATCCATTGGTTTGATTTCACTGAAAGTACTTGGCAGAATCTTTCACTTAGTGATAAGATATAAGAGCCTTTTTTAAACCATTTAACTCTGACCTAAAAAGTTAACAGGATATTTGTGAGCTCATAAAAATTTAAATATTTTCCTATTCAGAAATCTACAGAATTTCCAAATTCCTGCAAGTACTTAGAGCATCCTCTTCTATTTTAAAGGTTATGTTTGTGGGGATTTTTGTTTGGGTTTTGGTGGTGTTGGTTTGGGTTCTGGGTTTTTTTTGCTTTAAAGAAAAGTTAATTTCTGAAAACAATTTACCCTCTAGTATTTTTCAGTATTTCACATGATAGGTAGTCACCCACAATTGCAGGTTTGAAAGTTAGAATTTTCAAATTCTAATCCTGACAGAAGTGTAGGCTGAAGGTATCTGCAGCTTCTTGCTATAGTCAAGTATCTGACTATACTTTCTAGTCTAAGATCTTCTATAAGGACCAAGTTGTAAGACTTATTACCTATATTATGGACTTAGGGTAAAGTGGTGAAATTTCCATTTCAACTAGGTAGAGTTAAAAATTATTGAAGCTTTCTGACAGTCATGGACACTGCTTCTACATCCATGGATTTCCTTTTGCTGGGAAGTAGCTGTAAGTCCTCATCTGTCATGTAAATTCTACGTAACTTGAAAATTCAGTTTTTAAATTGGCAGAATTGTCAGTCTCAAGTGTTCAAAAATATATATCCACTTCTGCAAAGTTTTAGTGTTGACTTGAAGTGATTAAGTAAATGTTTGACAGGTTTTTTTATTTATCTCCTGGATTTCTATGATTTCATGTTTTCCAACTTGTCTTTTTAATGGCAAGGTTTACAGTCTTTTAGAATAAGAGCTGAAATTTTTATTGACTCACAATACCCCAAGAAACCTAGGCCTTTACGAGATGCTTCAAGTATCAGAGGACAACAATGAAAGAATAAAAAAGATCCTGGATGTGATATAACTTTATTACATAATTTGCTCATTTTTGAGAGAGAGGCTAATACCATGAACAAACAGCTACAGTTTAGGAATTGTCCTACCATCTAGGCTTCAGAAGGGGCAAAATTTTTTTAGTTTTGATCCAAATCTGACACACCATATCTCAGTCTGTCAGAAGTAAACAGAAGTGAGGACAAATAGCACTAAGATTATTTCCAGGGACTGATACATCTACCACATTAACAAGTTGAATTAACCGAATGCGTGCATCTGCATTTCTGAGTCCAGGAGAGAAGAAAAACAAGGCCAAGTGTTTGGGTCACAGTAGAATCCCAGGGAGGAAAGCTACAGGCTTAGGCACTGACTGAGAAAGGGGTCTTGGAATTTGAGCAAAAAAAGTGCTTTTTTGTTGAGTCCTGCTGTCTTCAGGGAAATGGAGTTTTGTTTGCTCTTTACAGATGAACAGAATTGCTTGGAGGGGATACACAGCTCCATTGCCAGTTCTGCCTTCTAACTAGAATAAACTCTTAAGACTCTTGAGGTTTTTGGCTAACTGCTCAGAGAAGAAAAGAGGATTTTGTGTATTTTTCTTCAGCCTGGCTTGCCACAATAAACTATTTAAGCTTTTGCATTGATTACTTTCACTACGCGCTTTTAACACAAAAACATTAGTAGTTGTTCTGGTATAGATATAGCCTATATAAGCAGCAGTATTTCCTTCCAAGTAGCTGAAACTGCTGCCACTTTCTTGTGGGGTAGAAGTGTCTCTATCTCACTTTACACGCGCACATGAAAAAGTCATGCCTCTTCTAAGGTCCCACAGGAAATCAGTATCAAAGAATGAAATAGATGTGCATGTATATACATAAATGTATAGCTGCGAGACCTTTCCTTCCTTGTCTGTCTTTCTGCTAGCATTTTCACCCTGTTCTTCCTATTAATCCCTTTGCTTTTTCCCTTGCTTTTCCATTCCCATTGCACTCCCCTCTTGGAAAAGCCCCACCTTACCCCTCAGTTCTTCCTTTCTAGACCACTGCACACTCCTTTCTCTTTCACTTCTTCACAGAAAAACTTTTCAGATCCTTCTCATGCTGAGCATTAGTTCTTCTGTACAGTTGTAATGCTGCTTTATTGCCATGTGAGATCCAGCTGGGGTGAGAAGGATAGGGGACAGCTATGCTGCTTCTCCTCTGCTCAGAAATGCAAAGTGTAGTCGCCTGTTCCTGGAGTAGAGCTGCAGGGGAAACGGGGCTCAGTGCATGCAGCTTAGGCTTAGGAGCCTCACATCAGCAGCAGAAACGGAGTGACAGCAGTGGCAAGTGTCAGCTCTCACCAGGTATGACACTGCAGCATGAAGATTTTAAATGTTGTAAAGACAGCAATGAGTATGCCTAAGTTTGGGGCTTCTCAGAAATTAAAAAGCAACATACAAATAAAAACTCAGCTGAACAAAAGCTGAGGAGTGTGTTAGTTCCAGGTTCTGTAAAAAGAAGCTGCTTTGGAATAAATCTGACCTGACAGTGACCTTCAGAATAGGCTGATCTTCCCAAAGTAGCTTCCTAATTTGTACCTACAATGAACACATCATCTATATAACAGATTCCTGCATTTGAACTATGCCATGTTTGTTCCATTATATGATGAAATACAGATGTATTTCCAGACACACCAGGAAGCTATTTCTAAATCATCTTTTGCCCCACTGCTGACTAAATAAAGTGATTCCAGGCTTTCAGGAATTAAAATGGGTTCCTATCTAAACAGTTGCTGAGGGTTGCTTTATAGTCCCTGTAACCATAGAGAGGATTCTGCTATTTCACAGGATACTTGCCCAGCACATGTAGAAAGTTAGAGTTAATAGCTTATGCGAACCATTTTCTCCCACAGTTTTCAGAAGCTTTATTCTGTACTGTAGTGCACGCAGTCCTCATGCTGACAAAGAAACTGAAGCCTGTCCCTTTCTAACCATATGGTCCTTATGTTCTTTCTAGCAAGGCAAAAAACCTCTTATATATGCTTGTTTCCCAGGATTGCTTTCAGAGGGGTGGCCCTTAAAAATCTCAGAATGGAGCCACAAGACCTCTAAAGAGAAAACTGGGACTAACTTCACCTGTAGGTAGTTACCTAGAGCAAAAGATTTCTGTGGTTTGCAAAGACTTTTGGCTTTGAGCTGTTGTGTCTATACAGTAATGTGTCGGTATCCATGACTTCTCTAGCTGTCATGTTAGGGGTTGACCATTGATTATCCCATTATCATTATTCTTCCTTCCTTCGCCCTTCTGACAGAGACTGCCCGGAGCCACCCAGTTGCACTGAAGTGGTGCCTGATGAGACCTCCTTTATGTTAAAATAAGAGATAAAATAGTCTCCAGTGTTCTTCATATTGAAGTAATATTTATGTATTACAGCAATGCTGATAGAAATGCATAGAGTATCACCCATGTGGCTACACAGTAGCGTGCCTCTTCTGCCTTCCCACGATTTAGATCTTGCTTTTATGAGCAGTGTTGCTAGGATAATTGGAAAGATCTTCTGTTTCACCATACTGACCCTGTGCATTTAAATGGTGTGTATTTTTTAAGTGCCTGAATCCATGCCTCTTCTATTACATTATTTCTTATGGGAAAATCTCTTTACTATCTGTAAAATCACTAACCATTACACTTCTCAGGAATGTGGCTGGACATTGGTATATCTTGAACTAATTTGCTTTTCAAATCTAGCCTCCTGGAGTGCTTAGGCCAGGTGTCTTAAACTGATGCAAAAGGCAGTTGTTCCTTTCAAAAGTAGCAAGATTCTCTTCTCCATTTTTTTTGGCAGCAATAGGAGCAGTAGGATGATTTTCCTGACCTGATTCTGTCCTAATTCTGTACCAGTCCTCTATGTCTCCCCATTCTGGGGTAGAGCAATGGCTGTCAGTTTTCATGGCTCTGGTGATCTTTTCTGATGACACCTAATGTTCCAGTTTTTCCCCAGTTGTTGGGCCATCTTGCTCAATCTGATTCTAGCATGATCTGTTTGGGCTTGGAGAAAATACAGCTATTGATTCACATTGTAAATTCAACTCTTTATTAAGTGTGTATAATTATGAGAAGCTAAGACTTTCTTCATAATGGGCAGCATGCTGCTCACCCAGGAGTGTCAGGTACACTTCTGTCTGTCACTTACTTGGGTTTGTATTGACAGTCTTTATGCCACCTGCTTCCCCTTCTCGTTCCCTCTGCACCAACCTTGGAGCATCAGTTCTGACCTCCAGCATGCACTCGGCAATATGCTCTGGACATCTGCAGTTTTAGCTGTCTGCTGTTACAGGGGCATGATATGTGCTCATGTTTGCAAGACAGGCTTCTGCAGTGCTGTTTCCATGGCTTCTATAAGCATTCTTTTTCTATATAATGAACTGTACATACCTGCGGACTTAAATGCCTGAATGGTGTAGCAGGCATATGTATGTCAAACTACAATGAGGACTCTAAAAAAGCAGCAACTAACTTCCTTGTAATGTGATCGGAAGGGGACAACACATGTTTCAGAGTACACTGGGCGCATTCTGAAGGGACGTAATAGCTTGGGGTTTTTTTAGGTGACTTTGATATGCTATAACTGCATTTCCTCTTTTACTTCTCAAGGCTTAGATCTTGACTGAAAATGTTTCATGTCCTGGCTGAGCACCCCCAGGAAACTCTAATCCAGCACCTTTGTGAATCTGACCCTGTCAGATATAGTGCCAGGAGGTGTATAAGTTTCGGCAAGAGATGGGCAAGCAGCTCTGCTGTGGCATTCTTACGGGAGATTTAACAAAAAGTTTCTTGTATTGCAGCCTTACAAAAGGCTCTTCCTACCTCTTGTTGATGCAGTTTTATCCTTCCTTCGTGGAGCAGTTTTTGTAAGATTCACATGATACCTTTTGGCTTTCTGAAATCATTTGGCCTTATGTGGATGATAGTGATGAAAGGTTAGAGTTAAGTCACTGAACTTAAAGAAGACAAAACTTAAAAGGAATTAATTTATGGCTTGATAAGCTTGTATTTTGCATGATTTTTATGTGATACATCAGGGGAAATATATGAATGAAATATTAAAAATCTAATTAGATCAAATCCAAAAGGTTATATACTGATTTTCAAAAATCTGTTCTCTAAAACAATGACAGAAAAAGTCATACTTAAAATAAGTGATATCACTGTCAGGGGTTTCTTAGACTAAATTTCATACAAGCACAACTTCAAATGACCTATTTTTGGGGCTAGCCAAGTTTCCTCTTGGAATTTCCTATTAGGGTATTTTCTCTTCAAGTATTCTTTTTCAGCTGGAACTTCTAAGGTAATTCAGCCTGACTACAATAGCAGTGTGGGGATGTTTAAAACCACATTTACTATTGAGAGAATTACTATTCAGAACACTTTACTGATTAATACACAACAGTAGCACATACATAGACATCCCATCCACATATATAAGATTGTACAAGCCTGCATTTGTTTTTTTGGTAGCATTACCCCCCCAAAAATTTATAGGCATGTTAAAGTGGAAAAGGGGCCAGTGGTACTGGACTGTATATGTCTTTCAAACTGTCAATATCAAAGCTCTCAGTAAAAACAAATGGATCAGATTGTGTGGAGTACAAATGAAGCATGCATCTTTATATATGTAGGGACATGCATGAATTTAAGACTTTTTGAGCTTAAACAGCATTAAAGCTCAACTTTACTTTCTCCTGATAAGGCTGACACCACATGCCCTGAGCTGAGACAGCCCCCTCAACAAATTGTTGCAGGGAAATAACTAAGCGTATGGTCATCAACTCATGCCATATTTTCCTCACAACACCATCAGCAAGCAGATGCTTTATGTAATCAGAAATTCCTGCTTACTAACAGAGAAATCACAAATATGACACATTGCCCAACATTTGGGCTTTTTTTTATTACGGGATGGCTACAAGAATTTTAAATACATAGTATAAAACTAGTGAATGAGTCTGTCTTTTGTAATTTTCCTGAAAACATAGAGCCTCCCTAGTCATCATTTCCAGGCCCTTTTTCCTGTCTCATTAAGCCAATATCCCTTTAGAAATAAGGTCATAAGATTCCTTTTGTTGTATCTTGATGACTTCTTATTAGCCCACCTCTGTGGCCTTGTTCCCTGTGCCTTCGTCCAAGTCATCTTGGACATGCATGTGTACTCTGGAGTAAAAAATGTTCACTTATTGATACTCTAGCAATAACCGTAAATCTGTGAGGGCTGGCCCATTCCATCATCCCACCCCTACAGAGAGGTGGTAGGTATCTTATTTTGAATGTCCTGGGTTTCACAGATTTAAAATTCTGTTCCTTGCATGTGGACAGGACATGCTTTTGGACACCCATTCTTTCTTCCCGGAGGAACAGGGTTTCCCGAGGACCTGATGCAAATGTGGAGGGGCCTCTGAAACTCCTGAAACACATATAAGAGGGGAGAAAGAGCATGGGAGTTGCTCACCCCCTTCTTCCTTGGCTGCCTCAAGTTCTTGGCAGAGCCTTGTGACCTTCCTGTCTGGCTCCCTACTGCCCCTAAAATGCTCTTCCTTCCTTGGTGTCCTCACTGTTCATTAGTTCCCCTGTCCTCCAAAGCAAGAATTCATATGTGTAACTTGCTTTCTTTTTTAAAAATATTTTAACTGTGTTTACCCCAAATAATAAAATATGTCTTTTTGACAAAGGTTTTTGCATTACTAATAATATCTACTCAGTTGGTTTTCAGAATTCCTTTTGAGGATCAAATGCAAACTGCTACTAGGTATAGAGTAAGTTAATATTATACATCGTCTTGTACCACCCAGCTCATTCTAAAGTTGGTCAGTAAGGTGGAAGCCATTCTTGATTTCAGAATCGTAATATGTTCCATAGTCTCTTAGGATCAGGAATTTAGACACTTACCTATTCAGGGTGCCAAATGTTGAATGTTAAGAACATTTGGAGCATTGTGGAAAGCTGTGGTATGATCCACTAAGGATATGCAAGAATAGAAAAACAGTTTATCAGAATTTTATCACTTAGGAAAAGCTATTTTTTCAGACATATCTTGAAAAGCACAGGCAAACATGACCCTAAGCTTATGACTCTAACCTTGCCTTGGATCCCCATGAGGCACACCAAATTTCAAGGCAATTTGAGCAAGTATGAGGATTTTAGAGCACTTAAAGTGTCGACCTTTAAACCGAAATAGGTATTCAACCTTGGAGAGCCTGCACTCCCTGATAATTAACAGGAGGATTTAGTTTTTAAACTGTATTGTGGGAATGTAAAATCTCTTTGTTGATATTATCAAAATTGAATTTTTGAGCTACGACAGGTTTAGATTTTGCTCTTACAGATTCTAATGAATAACACTGCTTAGAATATGTCAGAGCAGAGCTCTCCTTAAGGATCTTTACCTGCTAGATTCTGGAACTGTCATAAAATGCTAAAATGCACTTCATTGTGTGTCCTCAGAAATCATTTGTATTTCCTGAAGAAAATGCTTGCAACACGTTTGGTTTTTTTTTTTCTAAAGTCAATTGCAAGCGGTGGCAGATGAAAGCAAGCAGTCTAACCAGCATGGGCACTAGCATGCCTCTCAGTGGCTCTGGAACATGACATGTTGCAATACTTAATTTGTTAAGCGCAAGAGCATATTGTGGCGTTAACTACAAATTTTGTGATTGTTCTCACACGCACACCAGCTGGTCAGATGTTGCTGTGTTATGGTAGCACCAAGCAGTTCCAGTAGAGGTCAGGTCCTTACAGTGATAAATATTGGGGGGGGAGGAACCCAAAACAGTAAAAACAAAACTAAAGGTGCAGATAAAGATAAAAAGACATAGTGACAGGAAAAGCAGAAACAGCAAGGAGATCGGTGGCAGAGGTAGAAAGAGAATTCAGCTCTTTTTTCATACCTGCATACCTCATTGTCTTTCCACGTACACGCATGTGTACTCTGCAGTCAAAAATGTTCACTTATTTAATTGATATTCTAGCAATAATCATAAATCTTTCCCTTAGTACCATCTAGTAACTTGCGCATTCTTCAGTCCAGCTTCAAGCTTTTCTAAGAATTGGGACAACATATTTACAATGCTTCTTTTATCCTTCTTGATCTCACAAATCTTGGATAACCAGCTGGATTCTGTGGTATCTTCAAAGCATGTTCTGGTTGTAGTCCAAACTGTAAGTAAAGACTTTAAAACAGTAGAATATTTTCTCAAATTCTGGAGACAGACTTACAGTTGGTGTAAGCAGCCATAAAACTTCTTTTCTGTCACTTACTTATGTCTTTTTTTTGTTGCCAATTCATCTGCAAAATCCTCCCCTCATGGAGAGTGCAGTGTACTTGTATTTAAGATGGTTTTGCTCTTGTGAAACTAGCCTTTACATGAGTAAGTCCAAGTTCTTCAATGTACCTTCTGTATTTGCACACCTATGTTGGGCATAGTCCAGCCCTTTCTCACTTCTGCATTTGTCATTCAAGTGCTGTTTTATATTTTCTTGCCTGTCATTAATACAAATGTCAAATGACCGTGGGCCTACCTCGGAACCTTCTGGCTCCCCAGTAGGTAGCAATATACCAGGTTGAAATGTGTCAAGTATCTATCATTACCCTTTGCTTGCAGACCTTCAAGCAGCATCTTTCACTACCTCTGGCAGACTGTCTCCTACAAGCTATCCTGAAAAATTAATATCTAGCTGCTTGGATAGGGGGACTGTGACATAGATGTATTAAATAATTCTATCAAGTGGCTTTTGCGTGCTGTTTTTGTGAGTGTGTTAATACAAGAATCACGGATATAGTCTGGCCTGCTTCTGCTTTTTTAGAATCCTGGTTGCTTATTGTTCAGCACTTTTGTATTTCATCATAAATTCCTATGCCTTTAATGGTTACTGAAGATGAAAATGTGGATTCAAAGTTGCATAGTTAATGCCACAAGTCTTCATGTATATGTGTGAGTGTATATGATGATATGTGTGCACACATAAAAAAAGTCTCTTTCTAATTTGATTTTTTTTTCTACTTCATCCTACCCATTCACATGGTCTTTTACCATCAGAAACAGTAACAAACCAGTGGAAAGAAAGCAGCATCTACCTAGCTTACTCTAGTGAGAGTTCACTGTTCTGGAACAAAAGCAGCATGTTTTCATTCACTAAAGGAAGTAAATATAAACTGAACAAGATACATTTACATGATTTAATTGAAATTATACAAATTAAAAACATAACTAATGGAAGTGTAAGTAGTTAATATTTTAAATAACTGAATTCACAGGCAGATTTATATGTTAAAATTGCTAAGCCTCAGTAACTTGGATATTTTTTTCTTAGTTGTTCTATGCATGTCTTCTAAGAAGATTTCCTTAGCTTGAAAAGAGCTGTGGAAGGAAGAACCCTTCAGCCTGTTGGCCTGACATTGGAGACACAAATTTGAATATCACATCAGACAAGCTAACTTCTTACTGGTCTGTCACCCCTGGCAAGTTCTTTGTCTTCTAAAATGTAGGTGTTTTGGGATGTGGAAAATTACCTTGTCTGTACTTTTCATGGCCATGTGGTATTAAAAGACAGTAAAAATAGACAACTAACAAGGGAACATCTTTACAAGAGGGCAAAGAAGCATTTAGACCTGTGGGAGATGACTCCTTCCCCCTCTCTCTTTTTCTCTCTCGCACACACTCTGATGCACACACACATACAACCCAAGATGTGAGTGATGAATGCACCTGCTGGGCCAGGCTCCTGCTGAAATCACAAGCAAGTTCTAACAAAACAGCTGCCTTCGTGGCCTCCTGTAGCATGCTCTTCAGGACAAGGCGAACACATCCACCTAAAATCATGTTTTGTTTGCTTCCTAACTGAAACAGCATTGAAGGGGGAAATGGGAATTCAGAGCTGCCAGCTACAGTATCTCTGCTATCAGTTCACCAATAAGGCCTAGTACAGACCCGCAGAGCCTCTGGATAAATTGTATTTTCCAAGGGTTAATTAAGCTGTCTTGAGCTTCTGCATGAAGGGGAACAAACTGGCACTTGCAGCGTTTTCTGAAACCTGCTGTCGACATTACAGTCCCTGCTGCTTTTAGCTGTATCGATCCAATGCCTGACCTGTGAAATCCTTGATGGCTGCTAACACTGGAAGCTTACTGGAGCTTTCCAAGGGAGCTTCAGGACAGCTTGTGTAGTCAAGTACAATTACCTGTCCCTCCAGGAGAGCCAATTAGTTCACAAAGAGCTGGAGCAGAACAAATGTTTTGTGTGTGATATAGAATCTTTAAAAAAAAAAAGCTTTGTTCTGTCTGATTTTTTTTGTTTCTAATTTTATGATGATTGCTCTGTTCATGACAATCCACTGCATTTCCTTACATGTCTCATGAAGGACTACTTGGGCATGAGAAAACAGATTTACAGTTGTTATTTTTTAACAGAGAAAAGCCTCATGTGCAATGCAAAAGCCAGCCTTAGTAATTTTAAATGTCATGGACCTAAAAGTAGAATGCTCACATATTTAACATTTTAGGAGCCTTAGATTAATGTGTTTAAAACTGACAGCATATGTAGATATTTGTGCTGTAATTTTTATAGCACATATGTACATATATGTGTATATATAGTTATACACAGATCTCACTTTAAATTCTGGGTCGATTTTCTGAAAGTGAAAAGACAGCAACTGTTGTACAAAAAAAACCGTAAAAAGAGTGGAAATTAAAGAGATTGCCATGTATATTATAACCCAGTTAATGCAGCATTTATAACTTTTTAAAGTAGAAATAAAAGACAGTGAACAAAAATTTAATCTCTGTTATTCCAAAAAACCTTACTACTTGGCTCAAGTTGTACAGGGGTAACAGAACAGCGTTGGCTCGGTAACAAACCTCTTCAATTAATCTGAACTAATAATTCAAATAAATAAGGACCCAATAATTTTAAGTGGTCAATTACAGTGGACTGAGTCCAAAATATGCAATGGTCTGCATATAAATCAGACTATAGCAAAGGTGGTTGCAATAGGAAAATATTGGTTGGTTATCAGCTGATGGTGAGAGATGTCCTAGGGTCAGCGATTATGAGTTTCACAGGTATTGCACAGCTTGTAGCCTGTTGCTGAAAATGGAATCCTTGGGTTTTTGATTTTTTTTGGGGGGGGGGGTTGTTTGGGTTTCTTTTTAATCTTCCCTTAGAAGAGTGGTAGAGAATAGATCTCATTGGCTTCCAGTTTAGGGCTCAGGGTTCAATGACATATCCATTACATTTGGATTCCTTCCAATCCTAAGAACTCTTGGTGTTGCCGTTCTGCTTGAGAAATGGAAGGAAGGGGAGTGGGATGCAGACCTTTTCATTTCAAGGTCACTGGTTTGATGAGGTCTGGGTTAGCAGTGACCAAAAGTTATTACTGCATGATGACTGTTTTGGTTTCCAGTGTGAAATGAGACGATGGTCTTTTAGTCCAATTCCCAGTTGAAAAATGTTCATAGTACAGAAACCACTATTACAACTGACACTAATTGGCACTCTGCTTAGCAGTGATAGCAGATAGACCAAGGATTGAATGGACATTAGAAAGGATTTATATTCTAATTCTTTGTGGTTGTCCTTCCAAAGGAGGCTTGAAACACTGCAGTACAGCAGTGGGGAGACATAACTTGCTGTTTCATTTGTTATACAGGTGTGTCTTGTAGGGGATGCAGATTTCCATGCTATCAAGTTGGCAATTCTCATGTGTAGGAGAAAAATAAAAATTGATCCACTGGGCAGATAACAGTAACTTTTCTTACCAGAGTAAATGGTAAAAATTTCTTACCATTTTTTAACCAGAGTAAATTACCATGTAATTTATGTTAGACAACTGGGAGCACTTAAATTCACAGCTGAAAAAAATCCTGAGTCAGTCCTTACGCATCAGAAAAAAGGCTATCATGCTCATGTACTGGTAAGGACTTTGTGAAAGTTGGAGTTTCTAAGCCTTTCCCTAAAGCATGAGCTTATGCAGGAAATGGCTTTTGTTTACTCACTTTCAGAGTTTGCTTTTATTGTTACTCTAAATGTCACTAAATCACAGGCATCAGTTTAGGAGAAAATGTAAGTTTGGCTTAAGTGCTTTTGCCAGCTCCTTTTCATCAGCTTTGGGAACTTGTCTTACCTCTTGGACTGGATGTGTTATGATACAATAGGACGTGAAAGAGACATTAGGAGAGAAATCCACTGCAGGAGCTGCTACAGTAAAATTTGCTGTTGTCAGGGAAGACAGCTGTTTCACTGATGATGCTTGTACTCTCTGAAGCTCTCTTTAGCATGTGTAGGTCAGCATGTGGTCATTCTTTTTCATTGCATCTGGGTGCATGCATCCGTGCTTCATGGGTATGCAAGGAGGGTTGGTGCATTTGAGAGCCATCTTCCTGGTTGACATGGGACATCTTGAAAAAAAAGACCCAGGAGTGTCTCATGCTGAGGAACATTATTCTTACATTAAATTTAATCAGGCTAAGGCTGTGTCAGGCATATTCATGGCAGCAGAGCGATCCATAGTGGGGAAGGATTATTGCAGTGTTTCCTCTAGTTGCACTTCTGCCAGGTTCTCTGACTCCTAGATGCCTCAGTGAAGATGAAAAGCATGGACTGTGCTGGAAATCTGTGGATTGGCTTGACCGAGTGACATTGCATAGAATCTGGAGGACTAAGATTTATAAATGTGCCTGATTAGCCTTCAGGATGGTGAGACAAGGTGCTTACCATTTGATGGGACACTCACTGACTTTCAGAGACTTCCAAGAAAGCTACTGGCAATGATAGAGCAAGATGATCCTGCAAAGGGTGAGGCGATATGCTCTATAGGTGGTTTTTGTTTGAACTAGCAGTTCCCACAACTACATTCAGCCTATGGTCTTATCGAATGATAGGGGAAGGAAGGAACCATGTGAACAGATTTTGTCTGGCTTCCACTGGATTACCTACATACTGCACCAAGTATCAACAAATGCCTGATCCTTTGGGCATTACGTGCTCTCATAGTAACTGTGCTGAGCTATAAAATGATCAATTATTTATATGGGAAGCATAGCAAGTCTGAGTGGCATTTCTGTGACCTGGAGCTTTGCAATTAATAAATAAAACCATTTCTTCTACTGTCAGTGGCCTGTATCCTTGCTTGCTGAGCTGCATGCTGGGCAGCCAGAAGAGGAATTGTAGGGGCACAATGCCATACATTTGTTTTGCTGGTGTAATTACTTGGCAACATTGTCAATATTATCTACCTTGCTTAGAAGAAAAAGGATATTACTGTGCAAATCTCTAAAATAATATTAAATGAAGCCTTACTTAGTCATTTGCTAAGGAAGCATCATAAATTATATTGCAGCAAGTCTTCAGAACAATTCCTTTATTTGGATTTCTCCCTTTCTTCCCTGCTACTTGATACTGAGTCCAGAAAAACTCCATGATGTGGTGGGCAGAAAACGCAAGGTTAGCAGTAAGGAATAAGTGTTAACTGCCACAAATGCTGCAGTATTCCTTGCAGCGTAGTGATTTTTGTCCTTTAGGTCAGGGTTAAGCACAGTACAGCAGCACTTTCAAACTGACTTATGAGTATGAGAAGCTGCAAAGGAGGTCACCCTGTGAAAGGTCAGCAAAAGCAAAGTAACAAGGTATATCTATGTGTGGGAGGGAAGTGTTTGATGTGTTGGTGGTACATGTAAGAGACCAAGTGAAATCTTGAGAGTAACATTCAGCGTCCAATCCTCGAAGAGTTCATTTATGCCTCTTTAGGTTTCTGATTCAGGCCTCCCTTAGAGGAGGGCAACTTGCTAAGAAAAAATAAGAGGCAATTCATACCACTAAAATTTTGCAAATTTTCACTTGTTAGGTTTTATCCCCTGATGCCTTTCTGCAGAGCAATCTCAGGTGATTGGTTCAGGAAAACTTAGCCACTCTTACATGGCCTAGCTGTATGCAGGGAGGGAGAAGAGTGGCAGTGTGAGAAATGCTTTCCATAGCTTCCAGGTGCAAAAGGCTACCTGTCCCCCATTGTGCTCCCGTACAGTGAGTAAAGCAGACTGTTTTTATTCAGGAATGCAGACTGCTGAGGCTGAGTCCTTTTCTCCTGTATTGGGAGAGTCATAGACTCAAGGAGATCCTGCATTCCTATGAAATTGAGCATTTACTGGGGCTACAGCATGGAATTGAAGGATTCTGGTACTGAGAGGTGTAAAACATGAAATTTTCGTTGGCTGACTGATCAAGGCCTTTTGGTATGTGCTCATTCCCATGCCAAGTCATTGGAAATCAGCATGCAGTCTAGCCTGGAGGCTTAGCACTTCACCTTTTGGACTCTCCCGGCCCCGCGCCCCCCCCCCCCCCCCCCCCCCCCCCCCCCCCCCCGGGCTTCTACCTGCAGGTCATACTTTCTTTTTCTAACGTTTAAGCAGTTCAGTCATCTTATTCTTTTACTACAAGACACACACAGAAAAAACAACCAAACCCAAGCTTCTGTTCTTCTATAATTACAGCAGCAACTTTCATTTGAGTATTTCAACAGAGTGCCTGACTGAGGAAATTTAACATGATGCTGAATAGCTCTCATGGAAGAAAAGTACCTGTACTCCACAGTTCCACTGAGCCACTAGAAGTGCTACTTGGGGCACATACTGTCCACTTGGTACAGGCTTGCATTAAACTTGTAAAGCGTGCAACTAAAAGTCCATATGCTAAGCATATGTGGTGAGCTAAGTTAGCTGTGTAAGAAAAAGCCCGCTTGAGGTGTAAGCACAATATAAGCCAAGATGCTTATTAATTGAATGTTTTTGTTCATCCCTCAGTGTTAAAACAGTTTGAGCTTTTCAAGTGCAGAGAAGATTTCATTCCACTTATCCACAATAATCGTGTGCTCCATGGCCAGGGAGGTGGTCACATTAAAAAAAAAAAAAAAAAAAAAAAATCCTATTGCATAGCCTAGAGTGTCCCTACCCTCTGTTGCAGCTCTCCAGTGGTCTTCATAAAAAATGGATTTGGGCAGATTATAACCATTCTTCAAACATCTGTGAAATATCGCTATCCACAAAACACTCGGGCTTTAATTGTTTGAAATGCCTGTCTTAAAATGATCCTTCTAAAAACGAGTTTGATTTTTTTTTTTCCTTTTCAATGTAAGCAACATTTTTATGTTTTTAAAAAAAAAAAATCCTACAGCATTGTCAGAAGTACTGTGTTCCACTTTATGAACCTTGAAGTAATGGCTCTGCAAAAGTATATGCAGAAGTCTGTTATTGACTGCAAAGACATTCGGTACCGATTGACTGTGAACTAAAGTGTCATTTTCACTCTCATACCAGCATCAAGATAATATTCCATTTGAACCTCTGATTTGATTGATACATCTCAGCAGCAGGACACTTAGGCTTTTATGTCATAAAATGAAAATGAAATATTTTATGTCACTGAACACAACAGCCTGGCATGCAGTAGTTAAAATCCAATGAAGTTCCAATCAATTCTGTAGTTACTAAAATACCTAGAATCTTGTGTTTTTCTTCCAAGAGGGCTTCCAGGAAAATGTCGTAAAGTTACAATGGTGACTAGTCAGTATTTGTACTTCTAAGGCTCTAAAATTTCCCAGGTTGCATACTGGGCTGTTAAATATAGACAAGCAGTTGCGTAAACAGCAGCTTGGAATACAGGATATCCAACTCGCCCACTTTGCAAACTGAAAACTATATTTTACAAGCATATTGACCTACTAGTGTTCAGGCAGATACATTTTGTCCTTTGCTCAACTCGGGGGTCTAGTTTTGAAAAGTCTTTCCTAAAAATTCTTTTAATAACATACTTGTAGTAAAATGCAGGTGGTGATTGAATTCTTCAGGTTTTGTAAGGCACATATCTGTCCATTAATCTAGAAAATATTTAATTTGAATATCTCCTCTCAGCACTGGGGTAATCCATTGCTTGTATTTTTTTAAAGAAAAAAAAAAAGTAAAGGTTGTTTCAACTTTTTATATGAACTGCCTGTCTTGACAAGTTCTTAACTTCAGTATATTGTGCCTCATTAGTACTTTAAAACCTGCTGAAGCTAAACTGCATCTTACTTGCCTATTAGTTCAACCTTAGGCCCATCAGTAGAGCATTACCCAATGTCTTGGGAACAATTAAGGCATGCCTTCCCTACCAAACAGTTTCTAAGTGGACAAAACATATTTAACAGTAGAGTTTGCGGCACACAGAATGGAAATGCAATGAAAACTACTGGGAATATGCATTAATCCTAATGCTGAACAAGTTCCTAATAACTCACTTGAAACTCCTGGGGATATAGTATCAAGTATGTACTCTCTAAATGCTACTAATGAAACATTTACAGTCTACAGTGATAAAAGGAAAATAGAAGAGGCTGTGGCCAGTTAAAGGGCTACTTGAACAACACCCAGAATGCAAACTTAAGATGTACGTGATTATTGATCTTTTCAGCAAAAAGACTTTATGAATAATATTCATACCATACCATTAGAAGCTAAAGTAGCTTGGGAATTAAGCATCAGCAGGAGAGTAATTGATGGATTTAGACAGGTCAGACAATGTCATTCTAAAAGCAGCTAATCAATATGGACAAATGTGTCAGAAAGGTGATTTGAAAAATGACTTTATAATAAGAGAGCAGAAAAAAAGCCAGGTTCCTTAGGTCCCCGATTTTTCCTCCCTCAGAATTATATATTATTGAAACAAGGTTGTTAACTGTTTCACATTTCCACAAGCAGCAAAAAGAAATTAAACTGAAATAACACAAGGACAAGGCTACAGTTTCACCCCACTGAAGATGAGTAAGTAGGCTGACACCAGGGGAATTTTGCCCCGTGTAGCTACTGTGGTCTCCCTGCTGTCCAATTTTACAGCTGGGCCATAAGTTATCCCACCTCGTTTTGAATCCTCTTTGAAGTTGCAAACTTCGCACCAGAATCTGTGTAGCATTTTGTTGAAAAGGGTTGCTCCAGCACTCCTGAGGAGGCAAAACCTTTCTGAGCTGGATTCTTTTTGCAACAAAAGAGCTGTTGATGGCTTTAACTTGCTGGCTTAGGTAGCTTTCCAGCTGCTTTGTTCTCGTTCAAGTGGTGCAAAGTGGTCAGGGAGATGCCACTTGATTTCCAGTTGGACTTCTTCAGGAGTCGACTGCCAGCCATTGGATATTGTTAAGCTTTTGTCTGTCAGATTAAAAAGTGCGCTACATTAAAGTGTGATGTTGTTTGCTCTTGCGGTTCACCATAACCTATCAGCTGCCTGAACAGCGCACGCTTATCAGACCTTGTTTAATTCTAGACTCACTCAGTCAAATTTCTCACTGGCATCTATTTTCCCCAAACCACAAAGAAAATCTAGTGACTAATGCTCAGGGCTCCAGGTTAATGTTAAGCAACTGTTTCTACTTCTGACAAAAACTTCCTATGTGACCTATTGGACACATAACCAAACCTGTCCTTTGCTGCAATTTCCCCATCGGTAGAATAAGTAGAATAGTACTTCACTGCTTGAGAAGTTCATACTTACGAAGTCCCCTGAGATATTCCAATGGAAGGAATAAAAGAAAAGGTTTATAAGTACTTAGAGGATTGTTATTATTTCTGCTTTTGTCAAAGACATGGCTACCTTCAATTTATTTGAATCTCAAAAAGTGGGAGAAATAGATCATTGAAAAGCAATGGATATGGAAGTTCAGAACAAATTTCTTGTTCCTTTTAATCTCTGCTGTCTCAGAAAACACTGTTAATTGCATTAGTCCCTCTGAAATTCTTCTCTATCATCTTTCCCAGTGTGACTCCCCTCTCTTTGATCCAGTAGTTAAATGTGTTGGCTGAGATGATATTTTCTTCCCCAAAATGGCCTTTCTTTTTGAGGCCCATCTGTGACATGTCACCTGAGCAGGAATTTCGGCTTCAATATCCTGCAAGTATTGTACCACATCTGAGATGATTCTCACCACGTCCCTGGAAGAAGAAATACTAACTTGGGTATCATCAGTAACTTCCTGACAGAGTTTTTTATTACCCTTTGAAAACATTCTCATGTCATGACTGTGGATGAATGCGGTCAGGATGAATGTGGTCCCTTCTATGCCTGCAGAAAGGAGGGCTCTTGGGGAAGGTTGCCCGTTGCCACCCTCTGGGCCTTCTAGGGAGGAATGAATAGAGTCATTGTAACGCGGTACCATCTGGAAGCAATTGGAGGCAGGGTAAATAAGGAGGAACAATGCAGTCAGATTCAATAGGCTTTGGCTTGTGTAGGTACTAGGTCAATAGATGGCAAATATATTTCAATGTAAAAAATAACACAGGGCCAAGAAGTACAGTTGGGGATTATTTACTAACCAGGACACTTATATAGCACGCTGATGAGGAAAAACATTTTGTGAGTTGCAGTGGGGCAGTAAATAAAACTCAGCTGAGACCTAATGTATGTGAACGCTGATGCTATTGTACTTATAGGAATGGAGATTTGTTCAAAGCTATCATACTCTATCCTTTTGCTGCTAGTTACATGTTTATTAGACACATACGTGTTTACTCAATTCTGAGTCTTGGTTTAAGGACTGAAAAAGATTTACCTGTGGTGAGGTGCAGCTTATGCACAGCCTTGATTGCACCCTGCAGAACAGGCCTTTCAGCTCTGGATCTGAGCTGGAGCTAAACCTTAGGGACAGGCACAGAGCTCATAACTGAAACTTGATCCCTTCCCCTCCTCCTCTTCTCTCCTTCCCCCCTGATGACATAGTTCAAGAGGTTTGACTTCAAGGTTCCTATTTCTCCTGTTACTGTTGGTAATTATTTAAAAAACACAAAATCCCCAGGATGTGCAGTATATACCTTATTTATTACAAGATTGTCAGTTGTTGGTTGCATTAGTTCTGTGATCAAGTTCAGAGGAAAAGCTTTTAAGAATATCAGTTTTTTCTTTCCTCCATAGTCCTGCCTCTTTGGCATGGGTGCTCACAGCAATTCCCACTAGTAGCAATAGGTATTGAATAGGGCTTTTTCTCCCCTTAATGCTACTTCAGCGGCACAAGGTCAATGCTTCTTTCCCTCTGGTTTTCCCACCTCAAGAGAGTAACATTGCTGAACAGCAATCCCCAGTGTTTAGAGCTATGATGTCCCCCAATCCTGAAGCTCATCTTTGCTACTAAGAACAAAACCATATTCTCCATAGTGCAACGTGCCCATGATATTAACCCTGTAACCCGCTGAGCTGCCATCGCCATCTGCAAAAATAGATCTGGAGTCTGTTTACAAATCATAGTGATATTCCCAGGAACACTGCGTTGTAAAACAACAGTTTGTCTTGAATGTATTTTGATTTTTCAAAACAGTTTTATCTTGAAAGCAATCCTGTAAGCCTTATCAAGCAAAGCCCTAGTTCCAATGTATCCGTTTGCTGAATTAAACAGTGCTAAACGTTTAACATTCTAAATGAATTAGGCTGGGAGATGTGAAGAAAGCTGAGCTTTAAGATGAAATGTAGGACAAACTCAAAAGGATGTTTTGCCTGTTTCATTCAGCATTAGTATCTTGCCTATAGGCCTCCCTTTGAAATAATCTGTGAACATGGTTACCATATAATTAGCTGAGCAGTAAGTTAGGTGTTTAAAAATATTTTTTCAGGTGCTTTTTTGTATTCATGATAGCTTCTCAACACCAAAAATCAATCTCAATCAAAGCTGCTACTGAGTTTATCATAAATTATCATGAAAAGGTTTTCTACTGAGTAGATGGTTAATTACTATCTAATTTGAATAATTTTGCATATTAATGAGAAATGAATGAAAATCATTTTTAGATTTTTAACTTCAGCTGAGAAACCCATGGAGATAATGGCCCCCTTTTAAGATGCATGTGATCCTGTTACTAAAGGAGACTGAGAATTTTTTTCATTTACAAACTTGTTTTAAATTGATTAATGGATTAGCGTTTTTGTCATTAATAAACTATATCCAAATGAAAGACAAGTTCATTATTTGACTGTGTGGCCTTATATCTGCTGCCAGAAAAAAAGTAACTGACTGAGAACAGATTAAGGCGTTGCTTAGGGAGGATGCACAATCCTTCGTAAATGCCAGAAAGCCAGAAAACTGCAAAGTTATGCAGAACTGGTTTGAGGTAGGTAGCAATTCACATGCTTTGGTATATGAAACATGAAAAGGTATCACAAGCACAACCCCCTTTCTTCTCCCTAGCACCCACACCTAACTGTGAGTGGGTGAGAGCCCTGCCTGTGGAAAATGGGGGATGCAGCCCTCCGCTGCGAAAGGCAATAGAGCTATTTTGCCATGGCAATTTCAGCCTGGCGGGTGGAGCAGCCTTTGTGCCTTCAGTGGGCTCGTGTGAAAGGGGGAAGGACCAAAGGAGCCTCGTTGGTAGCTCATCCTGCATTGATCTGCCCTCAGGCTTCCTTGTACACCAGTTTACAGGGAAATTAGCCGAATTACTGCTGCCCTGTTGCCTCACTGGATGAAACCAGTTCTGCATCTGCAGTGAGAGATGTGAGCCTCAAAATAGAAATTCGCACAGCAATGGGAGCATAAGGCCATTGGAAGTTGGGAACTGTAAATGACGGTAGATCTGGGCGCCCTGCAAGCCTTCTGTATTTGATGTTGTCCTTTATTATACGTAAGGTCTTTGGGGAAGTGACAGTCTCTTTGCAGAGTACCTGGATTAACCTAGCCCTGAGTCACCATTGCGTGGTTCTCTGCATGCTGCAACCGTACGAATAGTAAATAAGGATAAAATACACACACCACTGTATGAAACCACATGCTTGTTCAGGGATGTCTAGTTAATGTCTATTAGGACTTGGGTTTCTGGGATTCCTCCCTTCTGATTTTCAACTGTGCAGTGTTTATAATATAAGCAAAAGGAGCTTACAATGAAATTGAAAGGTTGTATGTTAAAAATTAGTATACAGTGCACTCTTAGAATAAATAATTAATTGCCAGAAGATATTAGTGAAGCCTAAGGAGTGACATTTATATAAATATAACAAGACTATCCAGATTTCTAATGGCAAATATTTAAAGGCAGGAGGAAAAATTTTTGTAGGGAAGTAAGCCATCCTGCTTCAAATCATGTGCCAGACATTACCTAACGTGAGCTACGGAGCAACTACGCATGCTTGTTATGGTAGATGTTTGACTGCTCGTCTTCCTGCAGCACTTAGTAATAATCTTTGTCAATAACAGATTACTAGATACTAAGTACACCAGTCCTGTGGTCTGCCCAGTCATACATAAATATTTTTTTAATTGTTTTTCTTCACTTTCAAGAAATGGAAAGGAAAAATTATATGCATTCTCTAATAAATCCTGGGGCTTTTTAGGGCTATGATCCCTATGCCCGATTGCAAGATAAGTGGTGCCGTGTTTGAGGGGAGTCTGAACTTCTCCAGGAAGAAGTTTCTTAAAATACAATATTGTGATTGCTGAATTTGCAGAAAATAAGAGGTTGAAATTTTCAAAATGGAACAGGGTATTTAGCACACATTTTTTTTATTCTTGATAATGATAAACATACAGCTAAATCTACCTAAAGGTTTGGAAGGTATAGATTAATGTGAAATGTAACCAAAACTGTAGGGAGATGCTAGATTATTTTGGAGTCAGTTCTGATCCCTGCTATGATCCTTTCCTTAACTCTGTCTGTATTTTTGCAGCACTTTAAATGTTGCTTCCAACATATAAAATGTTTTGGGGATTAGCAGTTTTCTGTATTGGCAAAGACTTCCTCACCTCCATTCCCCTCCGTTGTCTGCTTCCTTATTTTTACTTCTGGGAACAACTACCATGTGCATGGCTAAACCAGCATTTGGTTGGATTTGTCTTGGGAGACCTCAAAGGAAAAGCTGCGGACCTCAGACCGTACCACAATTAAAAATCGTATGTCAGTGTGTCAAAACACTGAAAAAGTCAAGATGGGAACTGTGTATCAGAAGAACCTGGTTAATTAACACAGTTTCTTTAGTATGACAGTATTTTTTTTTTTTTAGGACTTGGAATGAAATACCTGTAGAAAATAGATGTTGAAATGAACAAGATGAGAATTTAGTAATGATCAGTATGCTTCTCTTGCTCACTAGCAGGGCACGTATGTATCCAAGTCCACCCAAACAAAATGTTTCCTTTTGTTTAGAACATCATTGCAAGCTGTGCTAGTGCTGATAAAAAAATCTTTAACAATCATAACTCTTAACAATGTGTGAAAACTCCTACGTTTTAGCAGTGTACAAGCTAATAAGCATGTGACTGGCATCTTTTTCTGGCATTAAGCCATACTTTACAGTTGCTTATATTAATGTATCTCTCAAAAATTATTTGGCCCAGCTCTTACAGTCTTCATTCAATACTCTGATTTCAAAAGAAACTCTGCCTAAGTTTTCACTGCCTGTTCGAGTCAGTAATTTTGTCTCTAGGAACACTATTTCAATAAAAAAACCCTGTATTTGCAGGGGATCTGCAGGTGTGGTTTGTAAATCATACCAATGGATTTGGTCAATAGGTCGGTAAGAAATAATGAAGCTGTGAGATCAGAAGATGTGTTAGCACCTTTAAGTCACCATGCATGTATGCACAGAACCTGGTGCCTGCCGCTGATACTGAATTATCTGGTGAACTACTATTTTAAGCTTTTCTAGTTTCTTCCATTGTAGAAGAGGCTCTACAGCTTGTACATTTTCTGGTGAGTAAAGTATTTGCTATCATCAGAAACATCAGCAGAAGGTCAGACTGCATAAGAATTGTGTGAATATTTTTGCAGCTTTCATTAGCAAAATTATTTTAGTTAGTGAAGCCCAAAGTAATTGAAGGAGAAGGTCATTTTATTTGTTTAGGATCAATGCCTCCATCACCATCCTGGTAGAATAGATTTCTCCAGTTGTGAGGACTAATTCTAATCTGGTGTAAATCAAGAATAACTCCACTGAGATAAAATAGAGCCCCTCCACTATAAAACTTGAATGCTAAACGCTGCTTTAGTGGCGAAGAATGAAGCTGGGTGTCTATTCACATTTGGTCCCGTTCAGAGGCACTTTGCCTCCCAAGTAGTCTTTGGACTATTTGGACCTATGGGATCATCTGTAAAAGTATAGTACACTTTTAAGTATGTAATGATATGAGATGTATGTCCATTATATCCAAGATATTATATGAATGCAGTAGGGCCCTGACCTTGTTCAAGGTGTGAACTGCTCACCCTATAACCACAAGCTGGCAAATTTCTTGCCAGCACGATCATTCTAACAAGTTGTAGTAAGGGGGAAAGGTGTTGCAGGCTCCTTCATGCTACACCTGAATATAAATTTTGATCTTATATTTTCCATATACCTAGTTATTTTTTCAAGAACACCACACATAGGTAGAATGAGAGGAGTAAAGGCAGCCAAAAGTTAAGAGCTCTGTTGGCATTACATTTTCTTTTAATTTTGTGATGTTTTCACCTCTCCACTATGTACATAGGTTCATGCACAAATTTCCGGTACACCTTTTTCTGAACTTCTCTCTTAAATGGCACGGCTCTAACTTCAGAATCAGTCATAGGAAAAGCATTATTCCTAGAAGCCAGTGAGATTTTTAAGATCCAAATGCTTCAAACACCATTTGAAATGATCAAGGGCAGGGACCACTCATGAAAATTACCGTGCGCCAAGAAGCTAGGCATTTGAAATAAAAACACCACAAATAATTGCTGGGCTTGTTCTATATCATATGAATTCATAGAGTAATGACCAAACTGTGGCACAGCTCCACTCTCACTTATATTGAGTGTAAATTTATAGTAGTTGCAGCGAAGTCAATAGCATTTCTTTGGACTTACAAAGGTTACTGAATGTCAAATTCTGCTTTCAGGCTGAGAACAAAATAATTCTAAAGATATACTGAGAGCATGATCCTAATTTGCTTCAGCAGCCTTTGGCCTCTTTGTCATATAGAAACCCAGGAAATTACAGAAACTTCAGGTGTGTGTTCCTTTTAAAGACTTGGATGATTTTTCAAAGACCATCTGAGGAAGCACAATGTGTACCAGTTAGGCACTGGCCTGGTTTTGAAGGCCTGGTGGATATGCGTGCCCTCAACTGGAACCAGGAGCGTTCACGTGCTCAACTGGAACAGGGTGATCTGCATTTCCTTGACTAGAACTGCCTACCTCAGGGCAGGCAAAATCCTCCCTCTGCTTCCTGCTGTGCCCTGAAGTGCACAGGCTTGACATACTTTAAAATTATAAAAACTTCCTGAACTCCAAACACAACTCAGCCCAGGGCTAGCTGTTGAGACAAGCCATGGATACGTTCCGCCTCATTTCAACAATTAGTGGATTATGCTTATGCTGTTTGATTATCTTTGTTATAGCCTTGTGTGTGTTACTGAAGTCTAATTCCTGCTGATTTCAATGTGTAAGATGCGCTTTTTGTTTTAATGATAACTCTGGAATCTGGAATTAACTATGCCAAATGAGGTTGCATATGGAGGTCCAAGTTAATTTCTGTTTAATAGAAATAAATACAGGTGACTCTCCCTCAGGAAAACAGGGTCTGCAAGGTCATTTGGCTTGCTGAGACATGTGGATGATGCTTTTATGCCAAGCCTAAATGGTGGGCAGGATTACAGAAGTTTCAGAAGGGCATTTTGAATTTGCATATGTGCAGATCAGATGGCCTAAAACAAAATTTCTTGAGAAATGAGAGTCATATAAAGGAGTGGAAAGTGTGGAAGGATGTCCTTGTGTCTCCAAGTTGAAGTGAAATATCATAGCTGTGCTCTTATGGCCAAAAATAAGCTGCTATCTAAACTGTATGCAGGTAGAAGTGTGTTTTGGGATGACGCTGCTGGGTAATCCTTCAGATGCACCCACAGCTTTGAAATCCCCTGTAGCACACACTTAAATGCATTGTGGGCATGCTTGCACCTCCAGCTGTTCTGTCTGCCTTTGCAGGAGCAAAGTCAAGCAGAGACAACCTTGTCCATTGTCCTCTGCTGCAAGGACAGACAGGAGTTGTATGCTGCCTGAGTTCATTAGCTGGTCAGACTGCCTGTGGGAGACAAGCAGCAACAAGGTCCCAGTGGCAACTTTGAATTTAGAGCATTCCTGGGACAGTTGTGGCAAAAATAAGGAAACCCACACTGTTTTCTGCATATGCACAAAGGATGTGGATATGTTATAACACTTGCCTACAGAACAGATCCTATAGCTAAAGCTGCAAACTTTACGCTTTCAGCCCCAGTCTACTCCGTGAAGTCTCAGCCAAAATGTCAGCCATTACAAAAGGTACTTCTGACAGTCACTGTGCTTCTGAAACGAGGTTGCTTTTCGTGGAAATGCAGTGACCAATAACGTGAGTTTGTTGGATGAATTATGTCTTGACACTCATCCAGGTAAAGCAGCGGAGATGACAGATAGTTTGGCAGAAGAGGTACAGTTAGCATATGAAAGGGTATCTATAACATATGGGCATCAGTATATATTTGTGGATTAATACATAGCTATTCTTCTGAAAAATAGGTTTTAAAATTGTCCTTTCTGCCTAAAAAGTCAATGAAGATTTAATTATAAACCCAAACATACCTAATACATATGTAAGAGAGATCCTGGAAAAAAAATTTTAGAGGACACAGAATGAAAATAAAGCCAAAACTTGTCAGTGTAACCATTAACTACAATGGATCAATGCCAGTTTACACCACCTGAGAATCTGGCCAATAATATCTATTTAGCACATGCTGTCCTGCATCTCTTGCGATATTTGTTTTTAGTCATTAGAATACCTTTGCCAAAATAAGGCCCTGCTTTATTCCAGGAGGAAGTCTTAAATGAACTCTAATGCCTAATGTTCTTTTTCAGTTTTCATTTGTGTATGTAGAATAAGCCAGTTATATACAGTATGTTAGAAACTATGTATTTCCACGGGTTATAGATTTTCTTATATATTTATATACTGTTATATAACTAGTTTTGTAAACTTGTACTTCTTAGGTAAGATGTTCCAGAAATCAAAATAGTAAACATTAAACACCACAAGTACAGCTGCAGTTTTAAATATTTTATAATCCAATCAAATTGTTTGAGTAGTAATGCATTTAAATGTTGTTATGGAATCCCCTCTAGACTTTTTAAAATGGTTACTCTGTTCTTGGCTTTGCTATTTATGAAATTCATATGGGATGACATTTTTAATAATAGAGCATTTGACTTACAGAGTAGCAATTCCTGCAGTGTCTCAGTATAATCTATAATTTTCTGACTGAACTTTCAGAGGGACACAAACACATATCACACTTTTATTAATGAACATATACATCTGTTGATGTTGCCATAATTGAAATGACCTTAAGTGAGAAGACCTACATAAGTCATTTAGCATTTTTTATGATGCTTGGGTGAAGATGCTGTACAGATGCAGCTTTAGGAAGCTAAAGCAGGAGTACAAAAGCTGTGCTAAAATAACGAAGGGAGGTTTAATTTGGAAAAAGGCACAAAGCAAAGCACAGCCCACATATAATTAAGCAACATCCGGTGCTATAGAGTCGGACAGGAGAAAGCTATCAGGAAGTCTAAATTACCTCTCCTCCCTAGAGAGGATGGCACTGTCAGGTCAGGGCTGTGCTAAATGCTGGGTAACATGAGGGTATTTGATTGCAATTGCTTTCACTGTACAGAGGTTGTGGATAAACTGAGGACATCATTTCTGAGAGGCAAAAGTTCCTTAACCTCCTCAAGCACAAATACGGTTCAGAAGGGCATTTATAAAACAACAGCCAGGGCTTTGGAAAGGAAAAAAAACCCAAACAAAACGGTGAGCACTCGCTCCTTCACAGTTCATCTTAGGCTCTCTCCCACTGAAAGGCATGGACAGAAGCCAAACAACTGCACGAAACTGGGGCAAAAAGTTGCAAAAAAGGCTGGTGGGAGGCAGGACTCCCCTGGGCCCAGGCCAGCAGTGCCCAATTCACCCAGCGTCCTGTGCCCCAGCTGCTGGTGGCGGGAGTAAAGGAAGAGCGCAGGCAGGCGGCCTTCAGTCTCCCACCTTCTCTGCCTGTAAAACCTGTGGTTTCAGGCAGAGGTGCAGATGTCAGCTTCCTCTTCCTTAAAGTTTGTGACGTCTCCTTGCTGTGCTCTCACAGGTGTCTCCTGCATGAGAGGGTGTGCTCTGAAAGCCCCTGGCCGGGGCTGCAGCATTTCCTGGCCAGCCCTATGGCAAGGGAAGGGTGGTCCAGGACATACGCACAAGCCTCATGGACGAACATCCTGAGAACCACAGAAATGTAGCCAGGGTTCCCAAGGTGGCCTTGTTTTGTTTCAGTAACATTTCTTCTGCCCTTTCTGCATATTTCTTCATCTGCTTAAGTGTGTGGAATCATTTGTCTAATGATTATGGCCAAACCAGATGCTCACATGGTGAAAATCGGTGTATGTAGCTCCACTGGCTTCAGAAGCATGAGCTAAGATTGCGCTGCTGATAGCTTTCATTTGCTCAGTACTGTGGGAGAGTTCGATTTGGAGTTTAGAAGAGAAAAACTTTCAAGAGAGAGCCTACAGGTGGAGGGATACATCCTGCTCCCATATACACAGTTGTAAATCTCGCTACATGGAAGCTCTGGAGCTACTCCAGATTAACTTAACTGAAAATGAGCCTGGAATCAGGCCCTGTGGTGCCTGAGTTACTTCAGACTGTTATTAATTTGAAGAGAGAAAATGAATTCTTGTTAAGGGGAAATAAGCAGTCTTTATTAATAATAATTAGAGAAGGAAGACATTAGTTTTGATATATTGGCTTAATTTGGTAAATAGACACATCAGTAAAAAATAGAATTAATAATTTTACAAACTGGTAAACATTTTCTGTAGTTTAATATTAATTGTATTTAAATGTTTCCTTAAAACTGTGGGTTGCTCTTGCAGTAGCAGCTACACCGGAGTGAATTGTCTGAGCACCCTTGCTTAGGTGCAGAGTCAGGCACCTGCTTCAGTCCTTAGTGATGGAGTGGGATCCCCAAAGACCACCGAGCCTTGCGATCAGAGAGGCAGCAACACCAGGGTGTACGTGTGTCACCAGCAGCTGGGACACTATGTATTTTAGTTTGCATGCCACTGCACTTACGAACTGTTGCCCAGGACTTGTTTCTGTCTATGCTTTTTGTTCTGGTTTCAAGGCACATAAAAGATGGTATGTGCTCTTAATGCAGTACCACTTTAAGGCATTCTGTGCTAAGGTAAGAGTCCCATTACTCTAGGCCGTGAAGACTTTGGTTGTATGTCTGTTTAGATTGCAAAATTTAGGAGGGGGGAAAAAGAGGCTCGGGATGTGTATGCCAACAGCATATCAGAGTCCCTTTCCTGTCATAAACCCACATCTCCTCTGAAGCACCAATGTAATTGTTTTTTCACTGGCTAAAAGGGAGTGGTGACACTGTCACCACCATCACTTCTGAAAGATTTCACTGATGCTTTGCTTTCCCATCTAATTGCCCTAATCTTCTTATTCTTGACTTTTGGTGGGATCACAGCACAGAGTAAGGAATGGCTGCAATCCAAATTATTATTTGACACGAGCTAAGTGGAAAAAACACCGGTATCAAATTTCACCAGAAGCCATACACTAATGTACCAGCATTATTGTGTTCTTCATAGTCAGAATGATTGTATGTAATTTTACATGTAATGTTCTTTGAACATATGGTTCATAACATAAAAATCCCTTCATTTTAATTGACACAATAGGCTGGAATGGCTTTTTTCCCTTACCAAAGTACTTGTTATGGTCTGTATCACCTATAACGTGCAGTCTGTAAAGCTCCTAACTAGATATTTGGATGCTGGAATGCAAAAGATTGCTATTTATGGGACCATGAGACCACCTAGTGGGTCAATGATTTGCATTTTAAAAGTTCATTAATACGTACTAAGATCATAATAATGCCAGTGTTTCATCAGATCAACCTTCATCTCATTCTGGTAATAAATCTTTTAAAAATGTCTTTTAACATAAAACAGAGGAGCGAACAAATGTGTATTTTTGTGACTCTTAAGTTGCTCTAATTGAAAGTTTAAAGGACACTAGGCAAAGCATTTTTCTCCCAACAGTGGATAAAATCTTTTTTCCTTCTGTTGTTTTTAAGAATTCACTAGAGGCTTGAAAATGAAATCTGTTTTCTTATCTAATCCCTTTTTCTTCCTTCATGGACACATACTGGTTTGCTATTGTAAGGCTGCTTATGACTGCTAGTCTGCCTGGCATTGATTTTTTTTTTTTCTTTCCCCTTTTCTTTTCTTATTTAGGAATAGCACTACTGTGTATTTGTTTAGGAGAAAATACAAATATAAAGAATTATGTGTTTTTTCACACATAGTACAAAGAAATATAAACTTTCTTCTGACAACTATGTACTAGCTCTTGTGCTCTGCATCCCATCCAGATTTCGCATCGAACAGTTTTACATCTCTGTACCTGTCTTCAGTTGAAGTAGCCTTTATTAAGCATAATCAGAAACACCCTTTCCTCTCAACCCTGAGTTCATTCTGATCCATATTCTTTTCCCTTTTGCAGAGAAAACTCATAATAATAATAATTTGTCTGACAGAAATGTGTTTTGATTTTTTTGTCTGTTTCAGAACCATAGCATGGAGGAATTTACTTTAAACTCCATTTTATTAAAGTTTAATCACAAAGGCATATACAGAGTTAGGTGAACGCCTGCATGACTGAAATATAGGTTAATTAAGCAAGCTAAATATACTTTACAGAACAATAGAGCGTACCATTCTGCAGTTGAATTCAGAAGATTGAGACAAAAGTGATCATCCCAACAGTTGCACTGCGCTTCCCTAGGCCTGTTCTGAACTTTATACAACAGCATAGACTAGTGGCAAGAGGAAAGATTGTAACCAGGACGCCTTTACAACGTGTTGTCTCCTGGGCTGTGACCCCTCTCAGACTTAAGCTACACTGAGAGCCTAGTAACCTGTAACTGTGTAAACAGGTCCTTTAGGGATTTTATAAAATAAGAACGTAAATAACAACTACCTTAATTACCTAAAGCTACTTTCTGTTGACTAGGTAAGTGGAAAAAAAAATATCTCAGCTAATGAAATAGCTAATGTGGTAGCAGTTACATAAACTCAGAGACAGAAGCGAGTTAGGGGTACTTCCTTCCCTTTTGTTTGATCATGGAGCACTGTTATCTGCAGTTCAACATATTCTCTTTTTTTTTTTTTTCTTTTTTACAGTATGATGTTTTCCTGACTATATTGGCGTAGCTGTCCTTTTGTGTAATGTGAGATGTGAGGTGGGGAGCTGACAGTAAACTTTTTTTCTTAGTTCAGTTTGATTTCATCTACTTCTGTTTATTTCCATTTCTCAGTGGGTTCACTTTGTCAGTGCCTGCATACCCATAGGACGAGCAGACTGAACAGAAAGAGCATTTACCTGTTGTGAATGGGACTGGCTGCCTCTTCTCTTGCTCAGGCGGCTTATGCTATTTAGCTGTTTTTAATTCAATGGACTTTCTTTTAAATATCTGCCTAGGAACAAGTTCTGCAGGCCTCTAAAGAAGCAAAACTCCCACTGATTTCAAGAGGGGCTTGCTCAGTGACAGAATGCAGTGTTTGGCCAAAGGAGCTGCAACAAGAGCTTCCTTATCCTTAGTGCAATGGAGATCCCTGCCGGATTTCCCCTGGAAATAGAGCAGGACCACACATAGGATGCTAAGGAGACTAGCTTCTGTTTTGCAAAAGTCTGCATTTATGGACTTCGGCATTTTGCTTATCCATTCCTGTCTACCTTATATAGTCATTCACACTTACGCAAAGTGGATGTAAAATGTGAAGGAAAACTGACAGTCATTTTCCGCACCTTTTCTACTGTTACTGACGGCTAAAGGAGGTGCAAAACAATGAAAAATCTCAGTATCAGAAAAGACCAACTTGTCAGACCTAGAATAACCCTAGGACAGATTTTGAGTAAATCTGCTGGACGTTTCTACTGCTCATTAGCTAAACCAGACGGTTTCACACAAAGACGTGGTGTTGTCACCTGATCCACCTCTGGACTTCAGAAGAATTCCTTCTAGCCATTAGTAAAATATGTCCTGCCTTTAGCCTGGCCTCAGATGAAGTAGTGTCCCAGGTCTCTTCCTCCCATGTAGGGAACTGTAAGCACACAGCATGTGTGAGATGGGGCACAGCATGTGCTGCTGAGCACTGCTGGGCTTCTGCTGGCCCTGGGAATGGCCAGTCAGGCTGGCAGTGGGCCATGCTGCTGGAATTGGGAGCGCCATGGGTGGTGTAGAGACCAATATATTTATGGCTCTGAATGGTGTCGGTCTCCAGGCTTAATAACTTGAGCTCTGTCTGATGCAAACTTCATCTGGAGTGGGGCTCGTATGGGTGAGGTAGGTCAGGTGCTAGGCTGTGAGTAGAGGAACAGAAGTGGTTTGTAAGGTTGGCAAGAGGGAGATGAGGCACATGAGGACAAGATGGCGATGGTCTTTGGTTAAAGGAGGAGTAAGGCAGCAGTTGTAGAAGCAGTCTGGCAGTGGAGGGGGAGGGAGACCTGGACACAGAGAGGCAAAGGGAACAGACAATTTTCCCGTGCTTGGCTGCAGAAAAGCTAGTGTAGCAGTCAGCTGAGTGGGCCAAGTATTAAATGCTGATCGTTTTCTTTTTGGATTTTTTTTTTGTGCTAATAGGAGTAGAATCTGACTGCTTTAACTCAAAGGACTATAACTGATTAGTGATAAATTAGGATTAACTGACAGAGCCTTACTAAATTTTTACAGAGTTGCTCTGAATTAAAATGCTGGAGAATCTGGCCCAGAAGGTAAGTAGTTGGTCCTGCTGCGGTTTTGGACTCAGCCTTTCTAAGCTGCAAGGTCAAGACATTCAGTTCTGGTCTCTGTGTGACTAGGCTGTGTGGAAACAGGTAATTGTGTCTGCAGTTAATCATGGGGGAAAAGCTCTATTTGCAAAGAAAACAGAGCGCCTTTAAAATCTAGGTCCCCTAGCAGGTCTGCAGGGGTTTTACTGAATTCTACAACTGAACTGGTGACTTTATTCTGGGAGTGGCCAACCAATGCCACTCTGCAAGCTGAACACTGAAAGCTCTGTGTGGCTGAAAGCTATGGGGCCCACATTGCACAACCCAGATTCCAGAGAAAAGGAGGTGTCTGGAGCGGCTCTCGGGTGGCTCATGATGATGGTTCTCCCCAGTGGGTTGTCTGCTGTGGCAGGAGATACTCATTAGCTGACGTCTGCCCAGCCTCTCTGCCAGTCCAAGGAAACAGCATTGGCCTAGATACCTCTCTTGAACAGTCTAAAAGCTGCATGTGACAAAAGAGGCCATCCCTGCTCCCTCCTCTCCTCGCTGTTTAAAATATCACAAGAAGTTTGAGAGAGGTCTTTTCTCTTAATCTGCTTTTTTATCCACTCCGATGCTTTGGGATATGGTCTGCAAATGTTGCTTGCAGAACATAAGTTTATGATAAAGAATTTATCGAAAGCTAGTAAGAGTTACGTACTTACATGGTCAAATAATATATATGTAAGCGTAGTATTCTTTGCTCAAAAAAGCTGATTGTGATTTGAAAGGTAACTCAAAAAAATAGCACTTTCTGAATTACAAAGAGAGAAAGAGGGTGAAGGAAATGGAGGGCAGAAGGACTGCATGGCCGGGCATTTTGCCGTTTGCTACTGCCAGAACTGGCCTGTGACTCTGGATTATAGGACATACTTGAATGGAAGACAAAAAATTGTATTAGACTATTTAAGGATGACATTAAAGTGAGATTTGTAGCAATCGTTTTGATTAAGCTAACATTTTCCCTTCTAGTGTCAGGAACATTGTCAAAATTTAGCTGCCTGTGCTCAGCACTGGCTCTGCTATGGCACAGCTGTGTAACCTTGGACAAGACTGCTGTGACAAGTGGTGTTGGGGGTTTCCTCCACTTTGCTCGGGAGCTGCTTTAAAACTCAGGCACTTGCCTGGCTCTTTGCCTGAGCTATGCTGCAGGTGAGCCTGTGCTTGGCCATGTACTTCGCTGATCCTGAACCGGACCCCTGATCTGCTGACTTGACTTCTGGATTCACCCACCCTTTTTGCCATAAGCTTGTCTGGCAATCAGTGAGCTTTTGGCTGATGCGGTTTACTGTCACGGGCCCTTTTTTGGGTACTGTGAGACTGCGCCCTTTCATGGTGAGGACACTGCCCTGCCCGCTTTGCTGTCACCCTCAGCTCCTGTCTCCTCTCCTTTGAGGAGCAACCCACTCTTGCTGCTCCCTGACACTCAAATCCCTTGGTGCTAGGAATCCTTACCTGTGGTAACAGGACTCTTACTGTGGCCTGCTGCAGGGACAGAGCTATGTAATTACTACTAAGTTCCTGAGAAATGCCTTACTAAGTCAGAACAGTGGCCCATCTATACCCTGCATCTGCAGCAGTGAGAGCAGGAGGTACCAGAACATCAGTTGCAGACTGAAAAGCACGAACCTGCCTCTTTTCAAGTCTATGGGACACAGACTCCTAGAAAGTGTCCTCAGGTATACAGTTTGAGGATAAGAGTCTACTCTTCTAAACTGAAAAATACTGTGATCATGCCTAGAAATAAAGCAGCCAGAGAAAAAAAGAAAGCATGTAAAAATGTAGAAAGCAGAAGTAAGATAAGGACTGCAGGGTTTATGAAAGGGATATAGGAGAAAAGACTATCGTATTTTCTGCCCTTATATCTTTATTTTTGCTCTCTTATCACTCCTAGTTTTGCACATTCTTTTTCCGTGCCCCTTCTATATCCTTCTCTTCTCTTGCTCCTTCCCTGGCATGATGTGATACACTGTAGCTTAAAATTTTGGTACTCTTTTGAACTGCCAAGTTTAAAATTCTGAAGGCTTTGAGTGGTAATAGCTGAAATATTTCATATTAGTGAAAGGTTAAAGCTAGGTCACCAGTTCCCAAGTACAGTTTGAGAGAAAATTAAAAATGCTCAGATTTGCTTACTTCTTAGCCCGACGATTTCAGCAAACATGCAGAGTCAGTCTTTGCTGCTTCTCTCAGAAGTGAAGTGCAGAAAGAAGGCAGTGAAGGGGGCTTTAAGTGCCTGTTTGTAACCCTCAATTTACAGGGCAGGGAGACTTGTGTGAAATTTCTGTACTTGGGCATAGAGTGCTTTTTTTTTCATGATCTCAGTGTTGGCAAACAAGGTAGTTTTTGTGCAGTGCAGTGGTGTGTTTGAGTTGTGAGGGTTACCTAGTGAATTTTGAACAGACGAAGCACTGTAGGTTTGTTTTGTTTTGTTTTTTCTCCTTCTTTGATTGGCTGTGTGTACGTGATAGGGTCTGGAAGGTGAGTGAAACCATCTATGTATGAATTCTTTCATGAGTCAGAAAAAATAATAATGATGATGTCATTTTTTTTTGAGACCAAGGGTTTCTCCACAGTGGCTTACAGAATATGACTCTTCTTCCTCTTTTGGGGAATTTGGGAACAATCTTCTCATTTTAGGACAGTTCTCCATAGTTTGATGGAAGACAATAATCATACTGCTCTCCTAATCACTAGATTGTGTCAGTCCAGTTTAGCAGAAATTTAGGTGGGTTTTTTTGCTTCCTTTGCTTATTTATCCACATATGTCTTTAAGTCAATTCATTTTCTTGCTATTCAGATGTCAGCCAGAGAGTCACAAATCGATATCTGACCACGTAATTTTTTGGTGTAGGAAATGAGGCATGTTTAGGGGGTTACAGGAAAAGAATGACAGAAAAGGGCACATTTTAAAGTGAAGTTAACGCTCTGGAACTGGACAGATTGACATCAATCAATAAAGCACAAGGAGCTGCTCAACGGCTGTTGCTTAAGCCTCTTCTAGAATGACCATTTACAAGGGAAGGTCATTCCATTTTTGTGCCGTTGTATGTCTCAATCCTGCCTCATGATACATGCAAACACTTTCCTATGCAACTTCTCTGGTTCTCAAATTAACTATTAATGAAATGGCTATTGGATTACATTGGTATTTATTACCGCTATGCTTCCCAGTTACTAGAATCTTGGAAATGATCCTTTCCATACTATCATCCAAGTCATTACTGTGAATAATTAGAAAGCTCGGCTGTACCCTACTGGTAACCTCTTTCCACCTTGAAATAATCCCATTTACTTCCACTGTTTGTTTCTTGCCCTTCAGCCAATTTTCAGTCTATGTGGCCTGCCAGTTTTCATCCTATTGTGTGAGCCTGCACCTTAGGCGCTGGTCTCCCATATGGAAATGTTTTCAGAAAATAAGAACTGAATTTCTTGTATCCAGTCTCCCTCTAATGATTCTGTGTTATACTATCATGCTTATGTATTCAGTATTCCTTTCTTCTCCCTTGTCGGAAAAGTTTGACAAACTGTTTCATTGCTGGGTCCCTTTTCAAGGGGCTTGAATTGTCTCTCCATCTTCACCTTCCCATCTTACTTCCAAATTACATCTCTGAATATGATTTCTAAGTCCTTTCTATAATTATCTGTGGGCAGGGAACCCTCTAGATAGCTGAGAATTTCGTGGGTAGAGGGATGAGGTATCTGGTCTCCACCTTTGTGTAAATCTCTGAAGGGGCACTAGTGTTGCACCATTAGTGTTTTTGTGGGATAAATGGGGGGATTTTGATTGTACAGGAAATTTAATTAGATTTAAGGCTAATTAAATTCATTTTTTTCATATTAACATGTTCACAAATATTATTGCATCTCGTTAGATTTCATTCTTCTATCCTTACTGAACAATATTCAGTGGTAGTTTCAGATTACAATAAGTTCATTATGAAGATAAGGTGGAATTAGTGTAGGAAGCTCAGCTGGTTGAAGGGGTCTGTGCTTTAATTACTGCAGAGGGTGTGCATATTAATTACAACACAAGTGATATTTACTGTACCTCAGGAACATATGACAGGGTAAAGATACTGACAGCACCAGCTAATAAACTCAGTATGATAATGAGGAGAAAAGACCATAAAAATAGAAGGAAATAAAATTATTCATAAAGTATATTGATCCCAAAGTAAAGACATTAAGCTCTGATGAAGGGCAACAAAAGGGAAGCTCCTCACTTTATCAAACAAATAACCAAAGTAGAGAAATGTTAGCAGAGAGACAGATTGTCATTATACTAGTCATGTGACCACACTCTAGAGTGTACATGTGAGCAGTAAAATATAAGTTTTTTTTTTTTAATAAATCAGCAGAAAGTCTTTACCTGCAGGATATCAGGTCACTGTGGTTCTGATGAGCTTGGGGGCTGAACACATTGCAAGGTAACATTTGAAGAGTGATGGGAACGGATTGTTCTTTGGATGAGGAGCCATCACCAGCTACAGAAAGAAACAACATGGCTAATTGGTTTAGGCTGTGATAATTGCTGCTGGATTTTTTTTTTCCTAATACTAATTTTGAAGCAACTGTTTTAAAACATTTTTGAGCCACCTTACAGGCAGCCTCCAATTCAGCAGGCATTTAAGCATATACCAAACATGAAATACAGTGGAAAGATCTGTTGCGTGTGTCTCAGCTGTGGGGTCAATGCCCACTTCCCCAAGGTATGGAGGCCAGCTTCCTTGGCTGTTCGGGCTAGGGGACCTGTTACAGCTCTGTATTTCCCTGCTAGCATTTATACCTGGTTTACTATTTGGCAGCAGTGCACAGAGAAGTGCATCGGGGTGACTTCTTGGGATGACACACCATCAGGGTAGATAGTATAGACTCAGTCTTTTGTTGGTACTAGTTGCACACTTCACTAGGACTTGTGTCAGGACAATTCTGTTCATCTGTCTCCTCTTTAGTATAAACTGAGGCTGTGCAAGTGAGTTGAAAAAAAAAAAAAAGTAGTGTAAATAATTACCTCCAGACGTTAACTTCCTTGATGTTTGAATTCCCAAAGTTTAATGTGTCTGTATTATATGACTTTTGACCTAATGCCTTAGTCACCAAAATGGAAAGGAAGAACGTCATCTTTTACATATAATTACTGTACACCCTGATAACTCTGTAGTAATCACTTTGCACTGGCTATTTCAAAAGATTTTGCCTAAATACAATCAACAGGAGCAGTTCAGTCCGTAGTGCCTGACAGACTAGTTTGGTGTCTGTGAATAAGATGGGGACCATACAGTGCATGAAAGTTTTAGTACGTATAATTCTTTTTACTATAGACATTGTGCTACATAATGTGTTTTCCTCTAAGGAATTGTTCTAAGTTAGGTGAGTGAGGTGAAGCTGGCAAGCAAGTCAGCTTGCTAGCCATTCATCTCTAAAGACCTATGTTCAAATCACATTTACTGAAAGGTACATATGTCTACTGCTTTGTTGTCATCATAGCCTTGGCAGACATTTGTTACCAATCGCAAAGCTCCTTCATGTTGGGCATATATGTCAATCTTTGCTTAATAAAGACACCTGGATTGAAACAGCCACTCTTGGTCAGGATCTCTGTACTCTAGTAAAGCCTGAAGTGGATACCTGTTTCATTGAAATGATCCTGTCACTTTTTGGAGCACTGGTTGTTTTGTTTTGGGGGTTTTTTTTTTTCTTTCCATCCTATAATTAAGAATCCACATTTCTTCCTCCTCATTCTTCTTGACAGGTCAAGGAAATAATGTAATACTTACATTTTCAGTGTGCTAGTTAACATTAGTTTCAAAAGAAAAAATGAAAAAATCTATTGTCACTGGTATTACCATAGTGCCCCTAAGTTAAATGCTTATTTCTGTCTTACGTTAGAGTAAAGTTTACTGGCTACTGTTGAAGATCTTAAATTTTCCACTCTTGTTCATTCTGTATTAATTCAGCTTTCTGTATGGCTGTTCCCCTGGCACTGGTGCAGTGTAAGGCAGAAATGACAACTTTTTCTAACAGGTTTTTTTTTTTTTAAAGTCAGTTCTGGTTTTATGCATTGGGCAAACTTAACTGCACTTTAAATATCTGAGCCTCTTGAATTTATAAAACAGATTGAAAATACCACAAGAGCAGTTGGTATCTTGACATTTCAGGTACTTTTATCCCAAGCCAGGAAGCTCAAGAATGTACAAAATAGAAAAATTATAACAAAAATATATGACCACTTTCAAAGCTTCAAAAAGGTCTGGTTTATATCTGATAAGGTTTTGGATAAATGTTTGGTTTGGTCTTTCTTTTATTCAAATGAATTTGCCTATCACTAGTTGTAATTCAGTGAGGAAAAGACTAATGGCTTTCCAGTAGCCTTTGTGAAATGTGTTGGTGTTCTTGGTTCAGTTCCCAACCTCTGTAGCAGTAAAAACCGTGCCGCAATGGGCACTTGTGCTCCTGTGTTTGACAGAGGAATTGAGGTTTCATTTACTCGCTCACCCTTAGAGATGGTTCTTCCAAGGTTAGGATTGAAGCAGATTTGAGGACATTGGGGAAGCATATGTTCTTTCTGTGCATGCTTCACATATCCTTAAATTTCACAGTTTCTGGGCTCTGATTCAGTGTCTTTCATTGATGCATTTATCAACAGATTTTTAAGAGGAAAAAAAAAACCCAGAAAACTTAACCTCTATCCTAGTTCCTCTTGCAGTTGCTACTTGTGAGGAACAACAAGGAACAAAAAGCATGAGAGTGATATCTTGATATTTTTGATGATCTGAACATGAAGAATTGCTGATCTAGATGCTAATGCTTAAGGACTGATTTGAAAATTTTCATTAACAATAGAATTTTAAACCTCCCCTTTTGTATACCACTGTAAATCCATTGTCTTTGTTGGAGACATTCTTCACTTAGCCCTGTAAGGTGGTTAAGCGTATGAAGTCATGCTTACCACATGTGCTTAATTAAGTAAATTTGCACACTTAAGTGTTTCCCTAAATCATAGCCTTAAGCCTAGGAGAAATTCTTAAGTAACTTTGCATGTTACATTGACTTAAAGCTAAGCATTGGGCTTAAATGCTTAGATGAGTTCAGCCTAACTGCAGTCAGAAAAGAATTGGGACACCTGGCACATGTCTGTATGTCACAGGTGTAAATAAGCACAGTTTTGGCAATGTAGAGCATAATGGTATTTCCAGGATCAGAAGGAACTCTGGTTTATGCTAACAGTCAGTGGGACTGTAAGATTTATTTTAAAGGGCTAGCAAAGTAGGGCAGAAAAGACTATTAGTGGATTCAGTATATTTAGCCTTTCAAGGTTTTTTACAGGGTGCTGTGTAAAAACCTCATAAGAAATCTCAATAACTTCAGGGTAGATCCTGGTTCGAGTTTAACACCTGTTTAAAAAAGAGGAAACCAAGCATAGGAATAAATTGGCCTTCCTTGCATCCTTTGCCTTCCTCTCCTCCCCTACAGCCCCCACTACTTTCTGCGGGAGCTCACGTGATATGCTGACCATACTAAATAATTTTGGCTAACCGCTGTTTTGTAACATTTTGAGGAATTCCAGGGCTAATCAGACTGTGTACTTGGCAAATATGACGAAATGGTATACAATGAAATTCAGGTTCTTGGGCATGCTTTTACATTTTGAATTAGCGTTAACGTAAGAGTCAATGAAGTCAGCTCAATTAAGATGGCTGCTCTGTAGGACGGTGCTAGTTGTCAGTCAGAAAGAAATAGAATACAATGTGAGGGTGGTCAAAGAGGATAAATCATAAAGAAGAAAATATTTTAATGCCGCCATATAAATCAATGGCATGTCCTTTCCTTGAAAATCATGTTCCCTTTTGGTCACCTTATCTCAAAGACATAACAGAAATAGAAATGGTCCAGAGAAGGGCAAAGAAAATGAGTAGAGCCATCTGAGAGCCTTTCACATAAGACTACATTAAAAAGGGCAGGATTATTATTTAGTTTGGAAAGAAGAAGAGCAGGAGGAAATGTGGCAGAGGCATATAAAATAATGAAGGGCATAGATCAGGCCAGTCTGCTGCTTCTCATTACGTTTGCCTGTAACAAAAGAGAGAGAGAACTCAAAATAGAACAACAACGGGCCAAAGAATGACTCATTAGAGCAAGTGGCAATGTGCAGCACACAGTGTATGCATTTTAACTTGTGGAACTCAGAGCTGCAGGATGAAATGAAGCCCAAATGATTTACGTTAATAAAGCCCAACACAAATTTACTTTTAATACTCGAATTGTAGCTTATAGTCCTTCCAACCAGGATTTAAATAAGAGCTGTTTTTACTGCTCATGCGGGCATAAGATATTTACCAGCTGGGGTGGAGGAATACACTTTTCCCCATGGTACTGTATTGCACAATTTAGGTACAGAATGGGGTAAGAGAGGAGTATGCCTTTCCTTGCTGCATTCAGTATTGATTGCTATCAGAGTCAGGATGCTGTATTACACAAATTACACGATGACAATTTTGAAGTTATTGCCCACTGGCAATATATCAGCTAAGAATTCGCTGTGCAAAGAAGTGCCACTTCTCTTTGGGGTCTGGTTTTACTTCCAGTTTGTGCTCTTTGTTTTCTGTCTTTGTTCTTGTCAGAGTTTGGTAACTGGGTTGGGGTAGTTAGTCAGAACTGCTTCTAATATTTTCCCTTTCTTAGTTGCCTCTAGTCTCCTGGAGACTGTAGAGTAAGAATCAATGTACTACATGAGCTTTTAACAGCCTGATCGTTATAAGGCGAGCATGGTCATTAAATGATCCTCACTTTATTAATGCACTTTACTAAGTATCTTTTCCTGTATGTCTGGCAATTGCACTTGAGGTAAGTTAGGAACAATTACAACGCTGAATAAATAAAAATAATATAGGTAGGTAACAGTAAAACATTAGTTAGGATATCCAGGGCACTCTGGAAGACAGACACGCTCTGTTGCACCTTAACTTCATGTTTACTCATTGGGGTTCCTGTTCTCCGCTTACTTTCCATTTGTAAATAATGCAAAAATTTACCAGGCTGCCTTGCTGCAAATAGAAACTTTTAGTTGAACTCAGTGCTTGCTTTTCTCTTAAATTCCTTCTTAGATGAATTAAAATAATAGAATATTGTGAACAGACTGAAAATCTTTCTTAATCTCTTATTTGGGTAGTCGACAGTTACTTGTAAGCTTTCTGAATCTTTTTTTGCAGAGGAAAGGTGGAATGTCTTTGTTGTTAGCAAAGTATCTCTGATTGGTAAAATAGAATTTCCTTTAAGGATATTTGAGTACACAGACTTAGCTTCTGCTTAAATGGAACATAAGCACTTTCCTGCTAAGTGAATTTGAGCTGAAGAGGTCTCAGCAAAGTATGGAAAAAATACTTACAAATATTTCCCATACTAAAATAAAAAGAACTGCAACTGAAATACACGGTGACCTTGTCATGTTTGCTTTACCTGAACAATGAGAGGTCAAATCACATTAGCACAGATACTTGCAAATACTGAATTTTGTGCTTGTATTTCTGAATATTCACAATGAATGAAATTCTTCATTGTGCTGAGGGCTAGCAGCGTTTAAGTATCACCCGTTACCCTTGCTAGCCCTATCCTGAGATTATACAGCAGGTTTGTGCTGTACGTATTTCACCCTACGTGACCTACACAATCCACCCCAAAGTGAAATTTTTCCTTTTCCTAAAAGCTGTCTCTTTCTTGCCTGTGGCTTGCAAAAGATGCTCCATTGTTCGCAGTACTGGTGTTTGGCTCTTGTCTAGACCAATGTTAGCTCATCACAATACCCCTGTCAACACCGTGCTATGTATGTGTTAGCTGCACTATATTACTGTTGTCAAATGGCTCTGCTGTCATGTAGTGTTTAAATGTAAAAGATATAGGTGACGATGTGAAGCTGGAGATTTGTGCTGAAAATCTGGATTTGAAGTTGTCTACAGCGCAGAAGTTGAAAAGCTGAGACAGTTTCACAATAAATGTAAGCAGTTTAAGCAAGCTTGTAGCTATCAAGATGTGGATGTATGTTTTCCCCTCTGAAATGTGCTGCCTTTCGAGAACACAAGTGTGGCATTTAGGTGACACCGTACTGCTCATCCATGTGCCCTTTCGGGGGATGACTCTGCTTCTGTCTCCTCCTGTCTGCACACACTGTAACTCTAAGGGTCTTCAGTGACCCTGCCACAGGCTACAAGACCAGTGAGCTGCAGAGGAGTCTAAACTTCTAGTGATAGAGGAAAAGATGACAATGAATAAAATGCAGTGCTCTTTTTCACTTCTATCAGTTTTATTTCAGATCAGTTTGGGGTTTTTTCTGTGTGCTAGAAAAGCTTTATTTTTGATGATTTTTCCCTGGTGTTACTTGCCTACCTGTTTCTATTTTTTTTTTTTTTGTTCTGTTTTGGTCCAATACTTGTAGATGTTTCTGGTCTTCCCCCAGACTGGCTTGTGGGTGAACTTCCTAAAATCCAGTGTTTGTTGAGAATAATTCTGAGTTTCTGACTTAACTGGAAAGAAAAAAAATCAGAAACGAGAAAAGACTGCTTTCCTTCCTCTTTATCTGTTACACTGAAGCAAGGGAGACAGGACAACCTACAGCAGTCCCCAGAGAGGGAACTGGTGTCGGAAGATGACTGCTTTTTTGTTACCCTAAATTGGAGCATAGACCCTAGCCATATTCAGAGAAGAAACTAAATGTCTCTTGGTCCATGGCCTGTAGTCCCTGGCAAATTTAACTGGAAATCCAGCTTGATTAAAAACCAGGTAAAGTTCCTTGTGTGGACTGTGCCAGTCTGTCAGTGCGTCCCTATATTCCTTCAGAAAAGATTACTTTCCTTAAAAAAAAAAACAAAAAACCACCCCAAAAACCAAAAAAACCAAACCCAAACAAAAAACCCTGACACTTGCAATTAGTCATTACCTACTGTTGCTTGCAATTTGTTGGCAGATCAAGCTACAATCTGTTGCACTATGACAGATCAATTTCTGCAACCCACAAATTCATTACAGAACTGAGCCAAAACAAAACAACTTTCTCTCTCCCCCTGGAAAGAAGACACCACCACCACCCCCCTTCCCCTACCCTTAGTGCTGCAGCCTCTGGTTAGTTGAGATCCTTAGACTTTTGTGGAAAGGAGCAGATGGGAGGCAAAAGAGGGATAGGAAAAAATGAGCCTTTCTCAGTGTAATGCCCTTAATCTGAGTACATGTGCATGTTAATGTAAGATCAGTCCCCGTCCCTGGAGCAAGCTACTGTGCAGTCCTAAAATAGCATTTCAGTTACTGGATACTGTACAAAATACATTAATACATTTTTGCCCAAACTTGTCCTTGCATTGTAACTGTTATATCCTGCCAAAGATTTGGTTGGGGATGGGTGGGATGTTTTGTATCATATTATTGGTTACAAGATTAGACACAAACATGTGCTTCCTTTCAGAAAACAGTGACCACTTGCTATTTTGTGGGAGCTGCCCTTCATCTTTCCTCTGCATAACAAGATGCCAGGACCTGACAGTTGTGTTGCAACCTGTTATTCTTTTAGAAAACTGTAGTCATCTTTGCATTATCTCCAAGAATACTTAATTAAATAGCACTAATGATTTAGGACACGAAAACTAGGATAGAAGAATCTTTGGTTTTTTCTACTACCTTTTGTAGCTTTTGTCACCTGACTTAGTAAGCCCATCTTCAGTGAAAAAATAGCACAGTGACATTTTCAAAACATGCAGTCCCTTGAGCCTGGAACCTAACACAGACAAGAAAGCTCAGCTTGATTCCAACACTGCTGTGTGATGTGTACTCCTCTTTTTTCAAGAGCTGGGCTGCAACAGCTGCTAAATACAGAAAAAGGGGGGAAAAAAGGTTGCTATTATACAGAGTTTAGTCGTACAAAAAGCAGATGCTTTATATGGATTTTATAAGTGAACATGCTCGGCATTCCAAGGCATCCTGGGCTTGTTGTTCGTGCTACCTTCACTAGTTTTGCATGGTGATGAACAGCCACCGGATTATTTGCTCTGCCTTTTTCTCAGTTCCCCAAACAACTCAATCCTGTGTAACGCTTAGTGCCATCAGATCCTGCTGGGGTCAGTGAGCACTGACATTGGACAGCTTCTTGCAGGAAGCCCTTAGCTTTTCAAAGAGGGGAGGAAAAACTAGCAAATCTTCTCAGTGTTACAAAAGTGCATCCTTGTATGGGGCCAGATTTGTGGAAGTGCTCGCATTTTAGCACCTGAATGAAGCAGCTAGCTTTTTTGACAAGCGCTGGGAGCTGCTACCGCTGAGGATAACAACAAATTCCCCTGGGTTTGTCAGGGATGGTGACGGGAAGGAGATTTAACTAACCGAATGCATGTGGCACATTAATGAAATGTTAGCAATAGGGAGGGTCACTATACAAATATATACCTGTTCACTAGATGTTTCTTACTAGAGTGTTGTCCCGCTTGTGACATGCTGTGCAATCGGTGTAAGGCCAGCCCCACCATTCTCTTCTGTGGCTCATTTTAGTTTACACCGTTGTTTGCTACAGGAAAAGCTGATTGCCTGAGCTGAACACTTCGGAGTGAGGAGGAAGCAGCTATCCTAGTGTTTCCTTCTTCCTGTGAGCATCTTTTTGGAAAATGCCTGCCAGCCCCTCTTCCTCCCCAAAAATGAAGATTTACTTTCTCAAAGTATTTCACAGTCTTTGAATAAAATGACACACAGGTAGGGATGCCAAACCAGAACACAGAGAGAAGAGTCTCCTCTCTCAACAGTTTAGAAACCCCCCTCATCTTCCCTGAATTTTTCGCCTCACACATGCATGGCACACACTGATTTGCCCAGCAAGTTATCCAGAAAACTTCAGAACACTTAAAATCCCACTTTTTTTATTGCTAATGTCTCTGTAGCTCTTTCTGAGGCAAAAATTTCAAGCTGATGTTTGTGGCAAATAACGTTAAGATTCTAACTGTAGTCTCCAACACAGAAATAGAGAGGACGACAGGCTGTTTTTTTTAAAACACCTTTAATCACTGTTGAGAAAGGGACTTTTTCTTATATTTTTAAGAATAATATAAGACATTATAGTTGTGCTCTTGCTGTTTATGATACTCAAAAAGGGCGTATGCATATTGAAGAGTTGTATGTAGTTCAACATATTAATTTGTTTATCATCATTTAATAGTGCTGTTCTGGTAATGAAGCTAAACTTCTGAATTCCAAAACTGAAATGAAAATTCTGAAATCTGAAATGTACTCCATAGAAACTGTCTTCGATATGTGCAGAAATTCAGAGATACAGATGGGAATTGAGGCTTTATCAAATTATTTGGCTTTCATTAGAGCTGAATAAATAGTAACACATGAAACCTAATTCTATCCAATTTCTTTGTTCTGGTAAATTACTACCTACGCCTCTAGCTTTTCTAGTTCCTGTGTTCCTAGAACGGCAAGTGCTTTTTCCCCTCGGAGCATTTTGTTTAAGCATTTAACCCCTCTCTCCCCCCTTCTCCCTCCCCTCAACAATATATAGACATTTCAAAAGTATGTTTGGAGACAAGTATTTATTGAATCAGCTTTGAGTACAACTCCTGTACAAGTTGTCTTTTGGGGGTTTTGATGCTTTTGGCATCCTTTGCTTTCTGTATCATGCTGGTAAAAGGAGGGTATGTTTTTATTTGCACAGAACAGTTGTAGTATGATGTAGCATGGTCACTTTAATTTCCATAACGGGCCAGATATTAATATTTGCACATTGGTTGCCGATGTGCAGATGAACCACAGGCCTTGCGTATCAGTCCTGAGGGGAATCGATTCTCTGCGCTGAAATGCTGGCATTGCTCTGTAAAGACGAGCTACAGACACAGACAAACAACTGCAGAAAATATCCCTAATGTTAAATACAGTATAAAGAATCTGTTTTCCCCCTCTTATTATTCCTATTGTTTTATTTCCAGCCCTCTTGCTAGTGGCTGCCTTTGTGGCACTTCAGCTGTGATTAGATGGGCGGGCAAGCAGCTTCCTCTAGAGCTGAAGCCAGCTGGGTGAAAAGACTGGCAAACCCTCAACTCCTTGTCTACCCACTGCCTTCGCGGCTGAGTTTATTATCTCCATAGCTCTGTGACATGCCCAGTCTGCATGAGCCAGGGGTCTCAGCGCACAAGTCAATATTCGGTAGTCAGAGCTCCCTTATTACTGCTCTGTTGCTATGCTTATTTTGATGTAGTTGTAACCTAAAAAACTGCCTAATAGCCAAGAGGCTGGGGGGAAGGGAGGAGGAGAGGCAGAGAGAGAGGGTCATCCACTTCTAATGCTGGAAACCCTGTGATAATCTGTTCCATGCATTCAAATGAAAATATGACTTCTTGGCAGAGAATAGCATTATAATGTAAAATCCCATATGCTGTTATACAGTATGTTGCAATCTGTTTTACTGCTGCCTCTATTCTAACGAGTGAATACTGCCAATAAAGCAATTGAAGATAACACTAATTGCTTATTTCTGTGATCCATAATTTTTATGACTGCCTTATAGCTCTTTAGTCAAATAGATGTTTTTTGGCCTCTCAGATCTAGAACTCATGTATTGTAGCGATTGAGGCTGAAAATCTGCATGCTGGCCTGAGAGATTTTTCTAAGCTGATGAATAGTGTGTGTGTGAGGGGGAAATAATTGAAAAGTGTTAAAGAAAATAGAAGTCTTAAATCAGTCATAACAGGTCATAACACTGGATTTCATCAATATTTTTTAATATAAATTGGGCTCTTTATCCCTCTTGCTTCTTCAGAATTGTCTTTGCTGTGGAATAATCAGACACTGGTTTTCAAAAATAAAACTCCCTTAAGCTTTTCAGAGCAGTGGTGGCTGCCTGTATGCTGTTCCAGGCACCTTTGTGTCTCCAAGAGACAGAAATGACACCATTGGTGTATGAGGGTAGTCAAGTCCTAATCTTGCAGCTTCAAATCAGGGCTAATCTCATGAATGACCAGTTCTTTCACTTACAGGGTAGGTCCCACCATCTCCTAGCAGCTCCTGTGTCGTTTGAGTCATTCCCCAAGATTGCAAATCAAAGGTGCCACGCTAACTGTAAAGTTTTGAAGGTCAGTTAAGAGAATGGGCTGGATTCGTAACCCTTTTGGGGTTCCCTCGTGTTCTTGGGGTGGTCTACAAGGGCTAGCAGAGCTGCCTGTCTGGGCATTCCCACACTATGCTGAGGTGGTGCAGCAGCTTTTAAAGCAGCCCCTTGCAGACCAAGCGAAATGCTTTGATGGGTCCCAAAAAGACAAGTCTCACAGTCACTATTAGGAAAATGAACTCCCTGTTAACAGGAAGGTCAGAAACTTCTCCTGAATAGACACTTGCCCACCTGTGCAATGCTCTGATGTTTAGGGCACTTGCCTTGTTTAAAGCAGATATGCTTCGTATTTCCAGTATGAAAGAAGAGCAGGTGAATACAGCATCATTTGTTGGGTAGTAAACATCTCCTTCTTTATTTAGAAGCCTACTTCTTCAATAT